>NC_057728.1:21607371-21612314 GCF_004010195.1 Chiloscyllium plagiosum
AAGGGTGAGGGCAGTAACAAATTAAAAATACTATACATGAATGCACGAAGCATTAGAGATAAGATGGATGAGCTTGAGGCTCTTTTGGAAATTGGCAGATACGATATTGTGGGGATAACTGAGATGTGGCTTCAAGTGAACAGGGCCTGGGAAATGGTTATTCAAGGCTACATGTGCTATCGTAAGGACAGACTGACGGGCAGAGAGGGTGGGGTGGCCATGTTGGTAAGGGATGATATTCAGTCCCTTGCAAAGGGGGACCTAGAATCAGGGATGTAGAGTCAGTGTGGATAGAGCTGAGAAATACTAAGGGTAAAATGACCCTCTTGGGAGTTATCTACAGGCCCCCAACCAGTAGTCTGGATGTCGGATGTAAGTTGAATCAGGAGCTGAAGTTGGCCTATCGCAAAGATGTTACTACAGTTATTATGGGGGATTTCAACATGCAGGTAGACTGGGAGAATCAGGATGGTATTGGACCTCAAGAAAGAGACTTTGTGGAGTTCCTCAGAGAGAGATTCTTAGAGCAGCTGGTGCTGGAGCCTACCAGGGAGAAGGCAATTCTGGATCTGGTATTGTGCAATGAACCAGAATTGATCAGGGACCTCGAAGTGAAGGAGCCATTAGGAAGTAGTGAGCATAATACAATAAGCTTCAATCTGCAATTTGAGAGGGAGAGGGTACAATTGGAAGTGACAATATTTCTGTTGAATAAAGGGAACTGTGGAGCTATGAGGGAGGAGCTGGCCAAAGTTCAATGGTGCAATACCTTAGCAGGGATGACAGTGGAGGAACAATGGCAGATATTTCTGTGTATAATGCAGAAGATGCAGGATCAGTCCATTCCAAAAAGGACGAAAGATCCTAGGAGGAGGCATGGGTGGCCGTGGCTGACGAGGGAAGTTAAGGAACATATAAAGTAAAAGAGAAAAAGTATAACATAGCAAAGATAAGTGGGAAAACGGAGGACTGGGGAGCTTTCAAAAACAACAGAGGATTACTAAAAAGGAAATACGCAGAGAAAAAATGAGGTACGAAGGTAAACTGGCCAAAAATATAAAGGAGGATAGTAAAAGCTTTTTTAGGTATGTGAAAGGCAAAAAAATGGTTAAGACTAAAATTGGGCCCTTGAAGACAGAAACAGGGGAATATATTACAGGGAACAAAGAAATAGCAGAAGAATTGAATTGGTACTTCAGATCTGTGTTAACTGGGGAAGACACAAGCAATCTCCCTGAGGTAACAGTGGCTGAAGGACCTGAACTGAAGGGAATTTATATTTGCCAGGAATTGGTGTTGGATCGACTGTTAGGTCTGAAGGTTGATAAGTCCCCGGGGCCTGATGGTCTACATCCCAGGGTACTGAAGGAGGTGGCTCGAAATAGTGGATGCGTTGATGATTATTTTCCAGAGTTCGATAGATTCGGGATCAGTTCCTGCGGATTGGAGGGTGGCTAATGTTGTACCACTTTTTAAGAAAGGTGGGAGAGAGAAAGCAGGAAATTATAGACCAGTTAGTCTGACCTCAGTGGTGGGAAAGATGCTGGAGTCTATTATAAAGGAAGAAATTACGACACATCTGGATAGTAGTAACAGGATAGGTCAGAGTCAGCATGGATTTATGAAGGGGAAATCATGCTTGACTAATCTTCTGGAATGTTTTGAAGATGTAACTCTGAAGATGGAAGAGGGAGATCCAGTAGATGTAGTGTACCTGGACTTTCAGAAAGCTTTTGATAAAGTCCCACATAGGAGGTTAGTGAGCAAAATTTAGGGCGCGTGGTATTGGGGGCAAGGTACTAACTTGAATTGAAAGTTGGTTGGCCGATAGGAAATAAAGAGTAGTGATAAACGGCTCCATTTCGGAATGGCAGGCAGTGACCAGTGGGGTACTACAGGGATCAGTGCTGGGACCGCAGCTTTTTACAATATATGTTAATGATATAGAAGATGGTATTAGTCATAACATTAGCAAATTTGCTGATGATACTAAGCTGGGTGGCAGGGTGAAATGTGATGAGGATGTTAGGAGATTACAGGGTGACCTGGACAAGTTAGGTGAGTGGTCAGATGCATGACAGATGCAGTTTAATGTGGATAAATGTATGGTTATCCACTTTGGTGGCAAGAACAGGAAGGCAGATTACTACCTAAATGGAATCAATTTAGGTAAAGGGGCAGTACAGAGAGATCTGGGTGTTCTTGTACACCAGTCAATGAAGGTAAGCATGCAGGTACAGCAGTTAGTGAAGAAGGCTAAGAGCATGCTGGCCTTCATAACAAGAGAGATTGAGTATAGAAGCAAAGAGGTTCTTCTGCAGCTGTACAGGGCCCTGGTGAGACCACACTTGGAGTACTGTGTGCACTTCTGGTCTCCAAATTTGAGGAAAGACATTCTGGCTATTGAGGGAGTATAGCGTAGGTTCACGAGGTCAATTCCTGGAATGACGGGACTACCTTCTGCTGAAAGACTGGAGCGACTGGACTTGTTTCCCCTTGAGTTTAGAAGACAGAGGGGATCTGATTGAGACGTATAAGATTATTAAAGGATTGGACACTCTGGAGGCAGGAAACATGTTTCCGCTGATGGGTGAGTGCCGAACCAGAGGACACAGCTTAACAATACTGGGTAGACCATTTAGGACAGAGTTGAGGAGAAACGTCTTCACCCAGAGAGTGGTGGCTGTGTGGAATGTTCTGCCCCAGAGGGCAGTGGAGGCCCAGTCTCCCAGTCTGGATTCATTTAAGAAAGAGTTGGATAGAACTCTCAAGGGTAGTAGAATCAAGGGTTATGGAGATAAGGCAGGAACAGGATACTGATTAAGGATGATCAGCCATGATCATATTGAATGGTGGTGCAGGCTCGAAGGGCAGAATGGCCTACTCCTGCACCTATTGTCTATTGTCCATTGATATTCTAAACTAATCAAGTCCCATTTGTCAGCATTAGCCCATATCTCTCTCAACCCTTCCTATTCATACACCCGTCCAGATGCTTTTTAAATGCTGTAATTGTATCGGTCTCCACCACTTCCTCTGGCAGCTAATTCCATACACGCACCACCCTCTGCTTTAAAACGTTCCCTCTTGGGTGCCTTTTATATCTTTACCCTCTCGCCCTAAACCTATGCCCTCTAGTTCTGGACTCCCCCACCCCAGGGAAAATACATTGTCTGCTTATCCTATCCATGCCCCTTATGATTTTATAAACCTCTATAAGGTCACCCCTCAGTCTCTGACGCTGGAGGGAAAACATCCCCACCTATTCAACATCTCCCTATAGCTCAAATCCTTCAACCCTGGCAACATCCTTGTGAATCTTTTCTGAATCTTTTCATGTTTCACAACCTCCTTCTGATGGAAGAGACCAGAATTGCACGTAATATTCCAAAGGCAGCCTAACTAATATCCTGTAGAGCCGCAATGTGACATCCCAACTCCGATATTCAACTCTCTGACCAATAAAGGAAAGCATATCAAATGTCTTCCTCACTATCCTATCTACCTGTGACCCTACTTTCAAGGAACTATGAACCTGTGCTCCAAGGTCTCTTTGATCAGCAATACTCCTTAGGATCCTACCATTAAATGTATAAGTCTTGCTCTGATTTGCTTTTCCAAAATGCAGGACCTCACATTTATCTAAATTAAACTCCATATTTGAAATTGGGGGGAGATTTCCAGGCCTCCAGAGTACTGGTTGAAAGAGTAGAATATAGTGTCAGCCAGTGGAGTGGAAGATATCTGTAGTTACATACCTGGTAGACTAAAGTTAGGCAGGGTAAGACGTTTTTGGAGGATTCAAAGTGAGAATGAGTATGTTCATGTAAATTTGCTATCATGCTGGAGCATGGAAAGGTCCGGGGCTCCTGACTTTGTGTGGTTGAAGATGCAGTATGTCATCTTAAATTAGTCAGATTTTGAAAGGTGCTGCTTAATCAAGATTGTGTAGCATAATGTACTTCAAGGTGATGAAACCATAGGTTAATATCTTTGCAGACATGAATGTGGAAACAGAAAGTCATGTGCAGAGTAGCCTTATTGCAAAATAGAACAATTTTCAGCCAGAAGTATTGAGTGGATGATGCCATAAGATCGAATGGATCAGTTGGAGAGACAGTTAGAAGCAATGAGGAATTTGCAACAGCAACAATATGTGATGGATGGCAGTTATAGGAAGAGGGGAAAGTCTCAGATACAATCACATAGATGAGTTAACTCCAGGAAAGTTAAGAGAAGTAGGCAGCTAGTGCAGGAGTGTTTTGTGGATATACCCATTTCAAACAGATATGCTGTTTTGGAAAATGTAGGGGGTGATGGATTCTCAGGGGAACGTAGCATGAACAGCCAAGTTTCTGGTATTTCTAATGCAACGAGGGGTATGTCGGGTTCCAAGAGATCAATTGTGTTAGGAGATTCTCTTGTCCGAGGTACAGACAGACGTTGTGTGGACAGCAGCGAAAAATCAGAATGGTGTGTTGCTTCCCTGGTGCCAGGGTCAAGGATGTCTCCGAGAGGGTGCAGAATGTTCTCATGGGGGAGAAGGTCCAGCAAGAGGTCATTGTCCACATTGGAACCAACGACATAGGAAGGGAAAAGGTTGAGATTCCGAAGGGAGATTAGAGAGTTAGACAGAAATTTAAAAAGGAGGACCTCGAGAGTATTAATATCTGGATTACACCCGGTGCTGTGAGCTAGTGAGGGCAGGAATAGGAGGATAGAGCAGATGAATGCATGGCTGAAGAGCTGGTGCATGGTAGAAGGATTCACATTTTTGGATTATTGGAATCCCTTTTGGTGTAGAAGTGACCTGTACAAGAAGGACAGATTGTACCTAAGTTGGAAGGGGACAAATATACTAGCAGGGAAATTTGATAGAGCTGCTTGGGAGGATTTAAACTAGTAAGGTGGGGGGTGGGGGGGGGTTGGGACCAGGGAGATAG
>NC_057728.1:21612372-21669145 GCF_004010195.1 Chiloscyllium plagiosum
AGAGGAGGGGGAGTGGCATTTTTGATAAGCTGTGCTGAGGGAGGATATTCTCGGAAATACATCCAGGGAAATTATTTGGGTGGAACTGAGAAATAAGAAAGGGATGATCACCTTATTGGGATTGTATTATAGACGCCCTAATAGTCAGAGGGAAATTGAGAAACAAACTTGCAAGGAGATCTCGGCTATCTGTAAGAATAATAGGGTGGTTATGGTAGGGGATTTTAACTTTCCAAACATAGACTGGAACTGTCAGTGTTAAGAGTTTAGATGGAGAGGAATTTAAGTGTGTACAAGACAATTTTCTGATTCAGTATGTGGATGTACCTACTCGAAGATGCAAAACTTGACCTACTCTTGGCAAATAAAGCAGGGCAGGTGACTGAGGTGTTAGTGGGGGAGCACTTTGGGGCCAGCGACCATAATTCTATTAGATTTAAAATAATGATGGAAAAGGTTGACCAAATCTAAAAGGTGAAGTTCTAAATTGGAGAAAGGCCAATTTTGATGGTATTAGGCAAGAACTTTCAAAAGCTGATTGGGGACAGATGTTCGCAGGTAAAGGAACAGCCGGAAAATGGGAAGCCTTCAGGAATGAGATAACGAGAATCCAGAGAAAGTATATTCCTGCCAGGGTGAAAGGGAAGGCTGGTAGGTATAGGGAATGATGGATGACTAAAGAAATTGAGGGTTTGGTTAAGAAAAAGAAGGAAGCTTATGTAAGGTATAGACAGGATAGATTGAGTGAATCCTTAGAAAAGTATAAAGAAAATAGGAGTATACCTTTTTTTTAGACTAGACTTTTTCTTTTAGACTTTTTACAGTGTGGAAACAGGCCCTTCGGCCCAACAAGTCCACACCGACCCGCCGAAGCGTAACCCACCCATACCCCTACATTTACCCCTTACCTAACACTACGGGCAATTTAGCATGGCCAATTCACCTGACCTGCACATCTTTGGACTGTGGGAGGAAACCGGAGCACCCGGAGGAAACCCACGCAGACACGGAGAACGTGCAAACTCCACACAGTCAGTCGCCTGAGGCGGGAATTGAACCCGGGTCTCTGGCGCTGTGAGGCAGCAGTGCTAACCACTGTGCCACCGTGCCGCCCACCACTTAAGAGGGAAATCAGGAAGGCAAAACGGGGACATGAGATAGCATTAGCAAATAGAATTAAGGAGAATCCAAAGAGTTTTTACAAATACATTAATGACAAAAGGGTAACTAGGGAGAGAATAGGGCCCCTCAAAGATCAGCAAGGCGGCCTTTGCGTGGAGCCGCAGAAAATGGGGGAGATACTAAATGAATATTTTGCATCAGTATTTACTGTGGAAAAGGATATACAAGATATAGGCAGTAGTGAAATAGATGGTGACACCTTGCAAAATGTGCATATTACAGAGGAGGAAGTGCTGGATGTCTTGAAATGGGTAAAGGTGGATAAATCCCCAGGACCTGATCAGGTGTACCCTAGAACTCTGTGGGAAGCTAGAGAAGTGATTACTGGGTCTCTTGCTGAGATATTTGTATCATCAATAGTCACAGGTGAGGTGCTGGAAGACTGGAGGTTGGCTAATGTGGTAGTACTGTTTAAGAAAGGTGGTAAGGACAAGCCAGGGAACTGTAGGCCAGTGAGCCTGACATCGGTGATGGACAAGTTGTTGGAGGGAATCCTGAGGGACAGGATGTACATGTATTTGGAAAGGCAAGGACTGATGAGGGATAGTCAACATGGCTTTGTGTGAGTGAAATCATATCTCGCAAACTTGATTGCGTTTTTTGTTACTTCCTCAAAGAGGATTGATGAGGGCAGAGCGGTAGATGTGATCTATATGGACTTCAGTAAGATGTTCGACAAGGTTCCCCCGGGAGACTGATTAGCAAGGTTAGATCTCATGGAATACAGGGAGAACTAGCCATTTCGATACAGAACTGGCTCAAAGGTAGAAGACCGAGGGTGGTGGTGGAGGGTTGTTTTTCAGGCTGGAGGTCTGTGACCAGTGGAGTGCCACAAGAATCTGTGCTGGGTCCTCTACTTTTTTTCAATTACATAAATGATTTGCATGCGAGCATAAGAGGTACAGTTATTGAGTTTGCAGATGACACCAATATTGGAGGTGTAGTGGGCAGCGAAGAAGGTTACCTCAGATTACAACAGGATCATGACCAGGTGGGCCAATGGGCAGAGAAGTGGCAGATGGAGTTTAATTTAGATAAATGTGAGGTGCTGCATTTTGGGAAAGCAAATCTCAGCAGGACGTATACACTAATGGTAAGGTCCGAGGGAGTGTTGCTGAACAAAGAGACGTTGGAGTGCAGGTTCATAGCTCCTTGAAAGTGGAGTCGCAGGTAGATAGGATAGTGAAGAAGGCATTTGGTATGCTTTCCTTTATTGGTCAGAGTATTGAGTACAGGAGTTGGAAGGTCATGTTGCGGCTGTACAGGACATTGGTTAGACCACTGTTGGAATATTGCGTGCAGTTCTGGTCTCCTTCCAATCAGAAAGATGTTGTGAAACTTGAAATAGTTCAGAAAAGATTTCCAAGGGTGTTGCCATGGTTGGAGGAGTTGAGCTATGGGGAGAGGCTAACAGGCTGGGGCAGTTTTCCCTGGAGCATCAGAGGCTGAGAGGTGACCTTCTAGAGGTTTACAAAATTATGAGGGACATGGATAGGGTAAATAGGCAAAGTCTTTTCCCTGGGGTTGGGGAGTCCAGAACTAGAGGGCATAGGTTTATGGTGAGAGGGGAAAGATACAAAAGAGACTTACAGGGCAACGTTTTCACACACAGTGGTCGGTGTATGGAATGAGCTTCCAGAGGAAGTGGTGGAGTCTGTTACAATTGCAACATTTAAGAGGCATTTGCATGAGTATATGAATAGGAGGGGTTTGGAGGGATATGGGCCGGGCAGTTGGACTAGATTGGGTTGGGATATCTGGTCGGCATGGACGGGTTAGACTGAAGGGTCTGTTTCCATGCTTACATCTCTGACTCTATGATCCGTCTTGGCCTTCTCCAGATGTCCCCAGCATCACAGGTGTCAGTCTTCAGCCACGTTGATTTACTCCATGTGCCATCAAGAAATGTTGGGCGATTTGGATACTGGAAAGGCTTTGAGTTCTGACAACTTTCCTACGATAGCATTGAAGATGTGTGCTCTAGAACTTGCCTTGCCTCTAGCCCAATGTTTCTGGCACAGCTACAACACTGACATCGACCTGACATTGTGGAAAATTGCCCAGATGTGTCCTGTACATGAAAAGGACAAAGTCAGTGTAACCTATCACTTTCAGTCATCAGTACAGAGATGGAAAAGGTCATCAACTGCGCGATCAAGTAGCATTTGCTTAGTAATAACCAATTCCCTGATACTTAGTTTGAGTTCTGTTAGGGCTATTAGCTCAGCCTCGGTTTAAACATGGATAAAAGAACTAAACTCGGTCAGAAACAGTGACCTCCCTTGATATCAAAGCTGGATTTGACACTGTGACATCAAGGAATCCTACGAGAACTGGAGTTAATTGGAATTTGGAGGAGAAACTCTTCATTATTTGGAGTCCTAGCTGAAGGAACTCTCTGTGGAAGTTCTTCAGGGGAGCTTCTTGGGCCCAACAATATTCAGTTGGTTCACCAAAGACCTCTGCATTGTAAGATCTAAAGCAGAGATACTTACTGCTGATTGCACAATAATCAGCATCATGTACAACCTCTCAGACACTGAAGCAGTCATATCCAATTGCAACAGTAGTTGGATAATATCCAGGCTTGGACTGACATTTGCGTCACAAATGCTAGGGAGTGGACATCTCCAACAAGAAAGGATCTAACCATAGCCCATTGACATTTAATAGCATTGCCATCACTGAATTTCCCACTATCAATATCCAGGGTTTACCAACCAACCAGAAACTGAATGGGGCCAACCCCTCAAAGACTTTTCACCATCCACAAAACACAAATCAGGATTGTGATGGAATACTCTTTGCTTGCTTGGATCAGTGCAGCTCCAACGATAATCAAGAAGCTTGATGCCGTTCATGACAAAGCAACCTGCTTGGTTGTCATCACATCCACAAATATTCACCATCTCCACCTCCCTGACATTCAGTAGCAGCAGTGTGTACCACCTACAAGATGCTGTGCAGAAATTCACAAGGCTCCATTGATAACCCTGTGCAAACCCATGGCCTCCACCTCTAGAAGGACAAAAGCAGAAGATGCATAGGGCCACTGTTAACTTTCAAGTTCCTTCCAAGCCATTAACCATCCAAATTTGGAAATCTATCACTATTCCTTCAGTGTCACTGGGTCAAAATTCCTGGAACTGCCTTCCCAACAGCATTGTGAGTCTACCTGTGAATGGGTGGAAGCATTCAAGAAGGCCAGTGACCATCACCTTCTCAAGGAAACTGGAAATGGGGAATAAATGGTCCATCCATCTACGCTCACAATAAATTTGTTTTCAAAAATATGCAGAACAAAGTGTTTTTTGAGTTTGCATTTTTCAAAATGGTGTTGAAGAAGTTGGTGACTTATGGTCTGAAGATATGCAAGGCTGTTATGATGGGTAATGTTTTGAACTGAGATACAACTGCTTTTGTATCTAAGAAAAGATGGTGCCTAATTCATTTTTCTTATGCTTTTCAGTAATACCAACTGTGAAGACTACAACATTTCATTTTGTGTTTTTTTTAATTGTAAACATAAAGAACTGTTATAAAATGAAGGATTGAGAAAGGAATTATTACACTTAAAGACAATTTACTAAAACTCTAAGTGTGTTTACATTGCTGCTTTATTCAGGTGGGGAGGGAGAGGACGTTTCGAGACCGAGTTGTGCGCGCAAAATGAGATTTAACCAGCAAGGAGTAGCTGATTGGTTTGTGCAATTGTGACCAGTCATGGATGCTAGACATAGTCAGATTGGTGACATCTTGGTGGTTACAGAGTAGCTGAACAGCTTGAGTCTGATTTCAGGGAGAAACCTTTGAACTACAGAACACTCCTTCTTTCTCTTGCTTTCACTCTCTCGTGCTCTCTTATTTTTTCTCACACGTGTCCTTTTCCTCTGATCCTTTTTTTCTTCTTCCCAACCTCCATCCCTCCCTCTCTGCCTGCGTCTGTCCCTTCCTCCGGTAACATTGCCTGAAGAAAGACGGACTGATATTTTCACCCAATGGTTGCTGTAAATTGCTGCCTTTAACAAGTAACTAAGAGTTTGTAGCAATTGTTCTGTGCCTCCTGTGAAGAAGTGAGAGAATCTGGAGAAGGAAAATTCAAGAACAGAAAGTCTTGGCAAGCAGAAGGATCGTTCAGAGCAGCTTAGCGATGGTACTATTAAACTCTGTTTCCCAAGCTTTTTTCACTTCACCCATAAAGCCATTTTTGTGTGTTTGAATCATAGTCCTACAGTATGGAAACAGGCCATTCAGCCTAACTCATCCATGACAATCATTTCCTAAACTGAACTAATCAGATTTGCCTACATTTTGCTCCATACCTTCTAAACCTTCCCTACCCACGTACCTGTCCAAATGTCTTTTAAACGTTGTAACTGCACTGATGTCTAGCACTTCCTCTGGCAGCTCATTCCATATACACACTACACTCTGTGTGGAAAATGTTGCCCCTTCGATCCCTTTAAATCTCTGCCCTCTCACCTTAAATCTATGCTCTCTAGGTTTGGACTTCTACCCTATGGAGTTAAGTCAGTCAATAACAAATGGAAGGACACAAAAGCAGTCTCACTTGGTGCTAGGATTTTAGAAGCCACTATGAAAATATTTTTGTGAAGAGACATTGATATGAAATAAATAGAAAGATGAGTAGCGCTATCACGTACGCAAAGTCCTTAAGTTGTGCGAAGGTTTCTGGACTCAGAGTAAAGAGGTTCTTCAGAAAATGTATGAAACAGAATTCTTCACTTTCTTTGGGAGAGTGCAAGTCAATGATTCCACAAGATTTTTATTATCATTAGATGGGACAAGAATTTTGATTGCTAACCCAGATCTAGTGACAAATGATATAACCTGTATTAAACATACAAACAGAAAAAAAACGCATGAACACTTTTCTAAACCATGAAAGATAAATTGAACTATCAGGGAAAAAAAAAGACTTGTCAAACATATGCAACAGAAATTCACTATTCCACAGCAGAAGTTTGAAAAATTTTGTGTAAATAAAATGATTTCCAACATGTGTAGCCAATATTCTAAACTCTGAGGGGAAGAAAGACATTCTGAGCAGAGGACTGGAAGGCAGGTTAAAAAGCAAATAATGTTTTCAATGTTAGATGTCTAAACCAGAAAAAAGGTCAAAGAAAATTTACTTAACAGTTAAGTAGTGCCATTTTTGCTATGTTCATAGCTGTTTTACTTGTGATTAGAATTTATTTGCAGTAAATAGTTTGTTTTTAATGAACAGAAACCTGATCAGTGTATTCTGTTAACTTGATTCCAACAGACAGATAAATTGGGAACTTTGCATGCTTTGATTAAATCATTAACTTTTGTTGTGGCCTTGGGAAAGAGATTTGCTTTAAAACTTGTAATCTGTCCATAACACTTGCCCATTGTGTTTTTTATGGAAATGTTACCTGAATTCTCAGACCTTAAGTTGATTGATTTTTAAATTCTGCCCCAATGGTATTACCAGTACAACACATCCACATATGTGGAAAGACCAAGAATTTAAATGTTTTCTTGTTAAGAAAAAGTTAAGGTTGTCAGATCTTTCAATGAAATGTCCTCTGGAGTATGTTCTATGAGAGCATATTTGTCTCCAAACAAGACTTCAATCAATACCTGTCCAAATTAATGGAGGCTATTTGTATGATTTGACAATAATAAGCATTTTGTACTGTTACCTTTAACAAGCAAAACATGCAAATACAAAATATGACTCATTAAACTCTCCTCTTGAGACCAACAGCTATTGCAAATATTAAGCTCCTGCACTCTGGTGTGGATAGCAATTTGATTCATAAAGCTGCTTGGATATCAGAAATATGTTTAATACTGTACTGTCAACATCAAAACCGACTATAATCTGAAATTAAATGTTTCACTTATACTTTTTCTCTATTTTTCTCATTTATTACATTTGTTTTGACTTCTTTTGTCTCCTGAACGGACCTTTGTCTTGTTTTATAAATTGAAATCCATTTTTCCGTTCACCTTCCTACATTGATTTTTGAGATTGGGACCACTTTTGAAAATTAATGGTCATTTGACATAAATACAACCTTTTTGGAAGTACATATTAACTTAGAGTGACAAAAGTCTCACTTTGACCAAGTTAGTTATCATTATATTACTGTAAATGAATGTTACAGTTGGCAACCCTGTGTATGTCATGTCTTCCAAAATAAGGGTCCCAAAACACTGATCATTTTGACACCTGTTGAACAGTACTATCCCAGAATTTGTTAATTCTTAGAATGGGATCCCTACAATGTGGAAAGAAGCCATTTGGTCCATTAGGTCAGCATCAACCCACCCAAAAGCATTCCATCCCGACTCAGCCCCCCCCACCCACACACTAACCATGGTTAATCCACCTAACCAGCACTTCTCTGGACACTACAGGAGAATTTAGCATGGTTAGTTCACCTAACCTGCACATCTTTGGACTGTGGGAGGAAGGTAGAGCACCTGGCAGAACCCCATATAGACACTTGGAGAATGTGCAAACTCAACACACACAATTGCCCGAGGCTGGAATTTAACCTGGGTCCTTGGCACTGTGAGGCAGCAGTGCTTACGACTGTGCTGTCCCACTAATAATAGGGTTACTGTTATTATTTTTCAAATTTCTCTTGACTTTGATGCAATGGCTAAAAAATAGATTATGTTGCTTGCAGACCCTTGCAAATGTCACTAACCTATCTACTTGCTCAATCAATATAATGAGTATTTTAATTCAGCTGACTTATTTTGAAAGCTTCAATTTGGTTGGCTTTCATGAACCTAACTAAAGGAGAGAAAAGTAATTCTGAACAGATGCGGGAGGAAAAAAAACTTTTATGATATCCAAATTATATAAATGGTAAGGAAATAAAACAAGTTGAAACCATATAATTTTCAGAACACCTTTGACAAGAACCAGATATGTGGTCAACAGCACAGAAAAAAGGGCCTTTGGCTCAATGAATCTGCACTGGTCAAAAACAACCACTAAACTATTCTAACCCCATTTTCGAGCACTTGGCCCACAGCTTTGTATACTTTCACATTGCAAATGCATGAGTAAATACTACTGTGTGATGAGACCTTCTGTTTCTTTCACTCTTGCAGGCAGTGAGTTCCAGATTCTTGCCACCCTCTAGGTGAAAAATACTTTCTTTTCATCCCCTTTAAACCTTCACCTTAAATATATGCGCCTTGTCATTGCCCCTTCAGTCAGGGGAAAAGTTCTTCCTGTCTACCCTGTCTCTGCCCCTCATAATTTTATACATTTCAATCATCATGTCCTCTGGCAGCCTTCTCTGCTTCAAGTAAGACAATTCATTCTATGCATCTCTCTTCATAACTAGAACTCTCTAGTCCAGGCAATTCTGAGTAAATCTCCTCTGCACGCTCTCTCCAGTGCAGTCACATCCCTCCTATAATGTGGATTCCAAAACTGCACGCAGTACTCTAGCTGTGGCCTAACATACAGTTCCAATGTAACCACATTATTCAAACTCTATGCCTTGGCTAATAAAGGCAAGTATCCCAAATGCCGCCTTTCCCACTTTTTATATACCTGTCCTTATGCCTTGTGGGATCAATGTACATGCATCGACGCTAAGGTCTGTCTGATACTTAGTGCCTCCTAAGGTTCTACCTTTTATAGTGTAATTGCTTACCTTATTGATCCAGCCCAAGTGCATCAACTTTCATTAATCTGGATTGAGTTCCATTGCCACAGCCCATCTGACCAACCCAATATGGATCTGGTCACGAGGGGAAGGCAAAGTTACGTCGTCATCTATGACTTGTATGATTAGGTTCTCAATATGACGTTTAAGGATTTTTGGTAGTTTTGAGGTGGCATCGAACAGCTTGCACACATTAAAAAAAGAAGACAATGAACTACAATAAAGTGGCATGCAGAAATTTATTTAACTGGAGCTTGGACAGCTACACAGACATGAGATTTCTAGAAAAACTATAATGGTGAGTTATTCAGATGGATTCAGAAAAGATTAAATAGAATAGTTGGAATTTCATGTGATTTAAAGTCCCTGGCTTATTGTGTTATTAGAGAGAGAAATATAGTTTGGAGTTGTGTGTGATAGAAAACATGATGCTATCAAAGTGATAAAATATATTCGCTCCAGAGGACCATTTAAATTGCAGACACTGGTAGGAGGATTTGATGAACAGCTGAGTCGGTTAAATAGTAATTTCATTGTAATGAGGAATTTTTCCACCACTGTTAAAATGCAGGCAAAGAAGCACTTTGAACTCATGGCTGACTTTGTCGTGCTCTTACATAAATTTGTGTTCCTAACAATAATTGATCATTAAAGGTATGGACTAAAAGACTCCAGTTGGTTATGAGTTCTGCCTGATGACAATCTGGTAAGAAACTTCAGTGGCAAATTAAGCTCATTTATTTTGCAAAATAGAAATCACTGTGTTCCATTACTACTTCTGCTCACTCAATGAGCACTAAGTAAGTATTTACTGCATTGTACAACAGTGCAATATTTGTTTCATTTTCTTCAAGGTAAATGTGAAACATGTGTATCAAGTCAAAAGCACCCTTTCACAGCCTGTGTTATACCTGATTTGAACCAAAATATGGTTCATACTATTCTTTTTATTCATTCTAATTCCAAGAGTCTCCAGCTCCCTACACCACACTAGCAACTGCACTAGTTAGGTAAAATAAATCTCAACCAGAACAAGCATTAATGATTCTTGAAATGACCAAAATGCATTTGTTTGCCTTAAGCAGCTGATTCAAGTACACCACTTGAATTTTAATATTTTTGACTTCTAAATGGACAGCCATGTTGAACTCCAAGTTAACATTTTTAATATATTATACCTATTATCAATAGAAATTCTGAATCCTTAAATATTCCCAAAACCTAATTGCTGTTTATGATTCCAGAAGGTCAAAAAGAATCGTGAACTCTCATAACTGATAAAATAACAAGGCACCACTTTTTAAAATAAACCATTTGCTGTACAAGATTTAAAAAAAACAAAAGTACGAACTTAAAAGCCATATGTTGAAAACATTTATGTTTTAAGTACAACAATCTCCGTGACACATTCCCTTTTGTTTTTAGTTTCACCTTTGAGTTTTCGTATTCATAACAGGAACTTGAGGGATATCTTTGATTCTCCTGGGGCCATATGAAAGTGTGCCACACCTTTTCGAAATTAATTTTGATTCTGCTTAGTGTTCCTGCTGTTTTCTATGACATTTTTGAGGTACTTCCATCAGCACTAGGGTGACTCTGAAACTCTCTCTGAATATCTCATTATTGTGAACACCCCAACTTCATTGTAGTCTTGCTTAGTGATACCAACTCAGAGAAAACCTTGATTTCTGATAGTCTTTGCCTCTGGTCTACAGCTTCTTTACACATTACAAAAAATACTCAGTTTCCAAGCTGTTACAGCTCCAGGCATAAACTGCCTGTTTCAAAGCTGCTCCTAAGGCAGCAGCTTTTGTCAGAAAACGTACAGATAAATCCAAAACCAAAGGGTAGCTTCATAGCTTATTCCCACAAGAACCTGATGTTCATGGGATATCTGAGATTCAAAGTAATTATCTTCTTTTTGCAAATTTTGTTTTTATTTGATAAACTCCTTATGAAGATAACTGTCGACACTTCTTTTCTACCGCGATTCCAAAAAGTGACATCCATTGTTTGGTGTTTTACTATTTGAGCCGTGACCTTGCTAAAGATTTCTGGCACATGTTTTGAATGGCAATTACTTCAGGTACTTTCACCAGTTTTCCAGATTGTATTTTGCTTATCTTGCATTTCAAAATAACTTCAATGCCTTTTCCTTAAACACATTGGTCGCAAAATTAGACAAATTTGCAACATGTCTGACTTGAGTGATGAAGCTGAGTTTAGCTTCCTCTGAATGGCCACAGATAAGGTCATTCAGGAGAAATAGAACAAATTCACATTATTTTTTCAGCTGAATTTAAATCTTTTAGTAATAACATTCTGGAATCTTGTTGAAATTTGTAATACAAATAAGTATCGGTTTATTCTCATGATAAAGACCAAAAAAACTGTACTTTTAATTTAATTTTAACTGAACTGTTTTGACATGTTAAAGCATACCTCTAGGGCAGGTGGCACTTGAACTGGCACTGCATCATGATAGCCCTCAGAGTGTGTGCTTGTATGATGCTATTTGTGAACGGTGGATATCTCAAATAGCATGAAGCCACTAAGTACTTTGAGAGTGTCGGCATTGTTATAAAGTAGAAAACTTGGCAGCCAATTTGGACACAGCAAACTTCAACATACAGCAATGTGGTAATGATCTGAATAGCTGTTCAGATGTTGACTGGATAAAAATTTCTGAAGATGTTGCAATAACTCACTGCTGCTCTTTGAAATAGTGCTAGTGCATCCATCTGAGTAGGCAGATGGTCATGATATAATGCTGCATCGAAAAGATGGCATCTCTGGATGATCCCTCAGTGTCAGCCAGATTTTGTGTTTTTTGCTTGTGTTCAAGCTCTGGAGTGGGGCTTAGACCTGAAATCCAGTGATTCAATGATGAGCCATGGCTGACATTCAGTAAACCGTATCCTTTTGTGTTCTTAATAAAAAGACACCTCATGTTGTCTGAGATAAATATGGGAATTTGAAAAAACAGTTCTTACGACATGGAAAGTAAAATTTGCCAGAAACAGGTTTGAAAATTGATGTTTTGATGTCTTTTCAAAAAGCAAGGAAACTCAGACTCTTCTGGTGTCTGATCCTTTCTACTTGAATTCTAAGAAGTGGAGGTCAGAAGCTTTTTATAGGATCTTGAATGATGTGGCTATGACGAGAAATCTGGGAGAAGTCCAGCAGGACCTACACATGTCGCAAGCAATTAACAGCATTTCTAAGTTATAGACATTCAGTCGAGGTTCTCATTAGCAGCAGTGAGATGCCTATTAACAAGGATTATTGCTTGTTGGCCTTATTAACTGCACATCTGACCTTTATTATTATGCAGCTTCCAAACCTATCACCCACTTTGAGGATACACAATGATGACAATTGTCAACAGTAGGTCAGAGTGAGTAACTGTGATTCCAGTTCACTGCTTGCTCCTCTGGACCATTGTATATATCTGGCACTAGCATTTAAGAGTATGCTCCCTGGACACTGGTCACATCCACAAACCTTAGTACTAGACATCTGTTCACCACTATGCACCTTCACAGCACCTTTTCAATCCACTTGCTGAATGCTTCCTTATTTTAAAGCTACGTAAAATCATAGAATCCCGACAGTGTAGAATTTTTGGTGATTGTTGGCAACCATCATTGCAATGTTGTTGCAAGGGCACTTTATATACAGGGATGGGCACCCAGCTCAGAGTGAACCGGGCTGTCTCGGCTATTTGCCTGTTTTCTGTGCACTTCTTCATTTTGAGCCTACCTGGATGCTCACAGCATCCCTAATTTGCCTTGCCCCCTCAGCCAGAGATACCAAGCTCACAGTATGTCTGTTTTGCCTTTTGTTCAGTGCATACAAAAAGCCCGGAAGCTTGTCATGGTTAAAATCAACTAGGAGAAAGTGAGGACTGCAGATGCTAGTGATCAGAGCTTAAAAATGTGTTGTTGGAAAAGTACAGCAGGTCAGGCAGCATCAAAGGAACAGGAGAATCGACATTTCGGGCATAAGCCCTTCTTCAGGAATCATTCCAGAAGAAGGGCTTATGCCTGAAACGTCGATTCTCCTGTTCCTTTGATGCTGCCTGACCTGCTGCGCTTTTCCAACAACACATTTTCAAGTTTGTCATGGTTGTCAATAATCCTCCAGTCAAGTAAAGAAAGGGAACATTCAGTTGGGAGGTCCAGACTGATTTTCCTTCAGTCACTTGGAGGGTCCGCACAAGTTGATTAGTGAGTAGAAGCCATGCAGGGTTAGTACTAGTATATTGCAGTAAGGTGAGTGAGTAAAGATGTTGTATGCAATGGTAAGAGTGGTAGAACATGAGCCTTGGTGGGAGGTGGATGTAGTAGCAGAGGTGGAGTGAATGTGAGCAAAGAGGGTTGTTGACATTCTTCTGATGCTACTATGCGATGCTCCAGATGACTTGGATGTGCTGAACGTTTTGAAAAACATAAAGGATAAGTAAATTCCCTGGGCCAGATGGGATTCGGTTACTACAGGAAGTGAAGGAAGAGATTGCTGCAGCTTGGCGATGATCTTTGTGTCCTCATTGTCCACTGGAGTAGTGCCCGATGATTGGAGGGTGGGCAACTGTTATTCCTTTGTTCAAGAAAGTGAATAGGAATAATCTTGAGAATCACAGACCAGTCAGTTTTACGTCAGTGGTGGGAAAAGTATTGGAGAGGATTTGGAGAGACAGAATTTATGATTACTTGGAAAACCATAGTTTGATTATAGATAGTCAGCATAGCTTTGTGAAGGGTAGGTCATGCCTCACAAAACGTATTGAATTATTTGAGGACGTGACAAACACGTTGATGAAAGTAAAGTGCTGGATGTAGTATACATGCATTTTAACAAGGCATTTGATAAGGTTCCCCATGGTAGGCACATTCCGAAAGCAAGGAGGTGTGGGATACAGGGAAACCTGTCTGTCTGGATACAGAATCGGCCGGTCCATAGAATACAGAGGGTGGGTGGTAGATGGAAAGTATTCAGTCTGAAAGATGTGGAAGCTTTAGAGAGAATGCAGAGGAGACTTACCAGGATGCTGCCTGGACTGGAGGGCATGCCATATGAAGAAAGGTTGAAGGAGGTAGGGCTTTTTTCATTGGAGCGAAAAAGGATGAGAGGTGACTTGTTAGAGGTGTACAAGATGTTGAGAGGCATGGATAGAACGGATAGCCAGAGATTATTTTCCATGGTAGAAACGTCTACCATGAGGGGGCATAATTCTTAAGGTAATTGGAGGAAGGTTTAGGGGAGATGTCAGAGGTAGGTTCTTTACTCAGAGTGGGGGCTATGTGGAATGTACTGCCAGCAGTGATGGTGGAGTCAGATACATTAGGGACATTTAAGCGACTCTTGGATAGGCACATGGAACATAGCTTTCATCATACTATGTAGGTTAGTCTGATCTTAGTATAGGATAAAAAGCTAGCACAATATCGAGGGCCACCGGGTCTGTACTGTGCTGTACTGTTCTATTTTCTATGAACTGACCCGCCGTACCTTTGCTGGCTCTGAGGGAAATTAATGCCCCTCCTTTGCAGCACCTAGTTCATCAGGACCTCCAGTTTCCTGTCCAAAAAGCAAGGTGCCAATTTCTCCTATCATGTCAAGACAAACGTTAGGAATTGTGCAGTGTAGCTCTGGATTGAGTGCACAACAGAATTTGCAGATGGTGATGATGCCAGAAATGCAAACATCCTGGCAGTGGTGAACCTTTCTGATATTGCAAGTGTTAAAATTGGGCTCACATTGGATAGATGTAGCTGTTACGGTAGAGAGGTAGTTAATGAAGTAGGTTTAGGATGCTATCATGAGAACCTGCTGGGCCTCGCAGAGGGAAACCCTGTGAAATTTGATAAAATTAAGTCAACTAAAACATATTAAAATTCAGCCCCTACTGATTGACTGTACGAGCAAATTCAATTATTAATACACCAAGTGTTGGTTACTCCTTGCAATTATTCTGGGAGGAAACAATGCATAATTGAAGTCTTGATTTTTGATACAGGCTGTAGTTTTGAAACAAAAATTGGGGATACTTCAACCACAAAAGGCAATTAAGTAGTTGTATTTAATCACTTGTCTCAAATGGTTTAATGAAAATATTTCAATATTTTTATTCAACTTTAGTTTAGATGTAATTTTAATGGAAAATGATTTTTTCGAGTGGAATGCTGAGATTTAATTGGTTTATCTTATTATCTTTTATTAAATGTTCTTGACCAATCATTTAGAATTAGTTATTTTCATTGCTGCAGGTGAAACTTTCCAACGTGAGAGATAGTAAGACTTTTTATTTCCTGATATCTTTGTTCTGGTGTGGCTAGAGTTGAGCATTCCTAACTGGTGCTTACAGACAGGAAACTGAGTTGTTTTGCTGAATTGTAAACTTAAAAGCTAAGAAATTGTATGGTTTGTATTAATTGTTTTGTTTCTGTTTAAACAGGTGAGACTTCAATGGCTTGACATGGATGTATTATAGAGTGTAAATAAAATATGCTGAATTTGACAAACTGGCAAGCATAAACCCATTTTAAAAAAAGAATATTTTTGTTTAATTTCGCAAGTATACATTTGGCTGAATTCTTTTGAACCATGCATGGAAGTTCCCGGTCGGTGGGTAAAGTAGAGCAAAGTAACCAGAGCCCTGGACGCTCACCGAGGTTGCCACGATCACCACGTTTGGGTCACCGTCGAACAAACAGCACTGGGGGCAGTTCTAGTTCCAGCATTGGTGGTGGTAGTGGGAAAACCCTGTCTATGGAGAACATACAGTCATTGAACGCTGCATACGCTACATCCGGCCCAATGTACCTAAGTGACCACGACCATGTTGGTACAGATTCCTCTAAAGCATCAATGACATTAGATAGAGCTTCTGGACGTTTACCATTTGGTGTGAGGATGACTACCATGGGAAGTAGCCCTAACATTGCTACGACTAGTGTGGCCAGTGATAGTATAGCTTTTGGAGAACAGCATTTGCCAACAGTAAGCCTGGCATCTACTGTCCCACACTCATTGAGGCAAACTAGGGATAACACCATTATGGATTTGCAGTCACAGTTGAAGGAGGTCCTTCGTGAGAATGATGTGCTTCGCAAAGAGGTAGATGTGAAAGAAAGTAAGCTCAGCTCCTCAATGAACAGCATCAAAACATTCTGGAGTCCAGAGCTGAAGAAAGAACGAGCTCTCCGGAAAGATGAGGTGGCTAAGATGACAATTTGGAAGGAACAGTTTCGGGTTGTCCAGGATGAAAATCAGGTGAGCTTATCATTTGAGTTTTTGAAGTTGTTTCTGAGATGTAAAATGATGGAAGGAAATGTGCTAAATTTACAGAAAGTATAATTTAATAATAGAAGAAAGTGCTACAGATGATAAATATCTGAAACAGCAAATGGTGGAAATGCACACCATATTACTCGTCTTCCAGAAACACGTAATTTAATGTTTTATTTTTGGATTCTTTGAAATTTAAATCAATAAGTATATAGTTTATGAAGTGTTGTCTGGAATCTCCCTTGCCTGCAGCAGATCAATTAAGTTTAAGTGGATGTCAAATGCATAGAAATTAAATTTTTAGAAATCGTTATGCACGTTCCATTGTTGGAATGTATATTTTCTTAATCTTCAAGCAGGAATGTGCTTTTAGGTGTCAAAAATGAGACTTATAATAAACATGCATAGACTGAGAGTTATGTGCAGGATATCGAGGAGAAGATGCAAGACCTTGAGATTGACATTCTTTGTCAAGAGAATTGCTTTAATAGTTGTGTTTTGATCGGCAAAATGCATGTTCTGATTTTGATGGCAGTGTTGCTGACCCTGCCCTAGCAATCTCAAATGTGATTGGAATGAGGTTGTTTAGATTTTCATATTATGCAGTCGTGTATTTTGCTTATGATCCTAAGAATTTATATTGCCATTAACCAGTTGATGGTACCATCGTTGTGTCTGACACAAAGTAATATATCTGTTTTAGAATTGCCGTTTTGTATGAGAAACTTGTTCTCATGAAAATTAGTGAATGTTTTGAGTAAATTGGACCATTTGTGAAGTTTCATAAAAATAGTAGATTCCCCGTAGTGTTGGTCTTTTGAGTCAGGATGTAGTGTTTTACCTCAACAATGGTATTTGTTCCTTGCAGCAGTGATTTATGTTTTACTTAGAGTTGTAGAACCTTAGGGCATGGTCCAGTTTGTCGATGCTGACCGGACATCCAAATCTGACCTAGTTATATTTGCCAGCATTTGGCCCTGAGCCCTCTCAACCCTTCCTATTCAGATACCTATCTAGATCCTGGGCTACCTCCACTGCGAAACCGTTACCACCTGACACCTGAAGGAGGAACGCCTCATATTTGGCCTTGGGATCCTGCAACCACTTGGGATAAATGTGGGTTTCAACAGCTTCCTCATTCCCCCCCCACATTATCCTAGCCAAAGCCTCCAACTCCACACCGCCCTCCGGACCCATTCATCACACTCACCTCTGGCCTATCACCTTCTCCCTCACCTTCATTCACCTATCGATTTCCTAGCTACTCCCCTCATATTTATCTCTCAGCCCCGACCCACAAGCCTCATTCCTGATGAAGTTTTATGGCCAAAACATTGATTCTGATGCTCCTCGGGTGCTGCCTTGACCTGTGCTTTTCCAGCACTACACTCTCGACAATATTCTAAACATAACCTCACCAGTTTTCTGTACAGCCGTAACATGGCTTTCCAACTCCGATACTCAATGCGTTGGCCAATTAAGACAAGTGTGCCAAATGTTGTCTTCACACTGTCTCTGCCTACAATTTCACTTTGATGACACTATGCACTTGCACACCTAGGTCTCTTTCTTTGGCAACACTCCCCAAGGCTGACCATTAGCAGTATAAGTCCTGCCCTGGTTTGCCTTACCAAAATGCAACACCTTTTACATTTATCTAAATTAAACTCCATCTGCCTCTCCTGGGTCCATTGGCCCATCTATTCAAGGTCTCATTGTTCTCTGAGAAATTTTCTTCACTGTCCACTACACCACCTATTTTGGAGTTATCTACAAATTTAGAAACCATGCCTCCTATTTTCACATCCAAATCATTTATATGAGCGATGAAACACTCTTGAATTTTCATTGTCTGGAGGGTACTTGTGATATTCCAGAGATTTGAAATGGTTATTATATGCTTGTGATCTGTGAGCATTACTATCATATTGGTGTTTTGAAAATCAGTTTGCTTTCTCTTCCTTGGCTTATCATTACATCTTTTCCTCTGCCCAGTTCTTCAGTGTGTGCTCTCTCTGACTTTCCTTACTCGACTTTGTGGCACGTTTTAAATTTTTCTTCCTTTGATCTCTGTAAGGTATTTTGTATGATGATGATCATTTGAAATCCTATTCCATTTCGTGCGTAAAATTTGATTTTCTCCGTAATATCTTTGATAGAACAAAGTCCGTGTCTGCTGCGTGTCTTTCTGGGTCTTAGAGGTTTTGAGTTGGAAAAGTGCTGATATAGGAGACCTGGTGAATTGTCACAGTGCGTTTTATGGATGGTAAACAATGCTGCTACTGTACGTTGTTGGCAGAGGACGTGAATGTTGAAGGTGTTAGATCGGGGTACAATCAAGCAACCTGCTTTGATCTGGATGGTGTCATTGACGTTGCCCTCACCCAGACAAGTCACATGCTTGATACATGCCTTGAGCATGGTGGGCAGGCTTTGAGGAGTCAGGAGGTGAGTTATTTGCTGTATAATTCCCAACTTCTTTCTTGTTCTTGCAGCCACAATATTTATTATAACAGGGATTCAAGTGATGGTAATGCCATTGAATAGCAAGGGCCGATAGTTAGATTCTCTCCTGTTTTGAGATGATCATTGTCTGGCACTTATGTGGTGAATATTGCTCACCACTTATGACCCCAAATCTGAATGTTGTCCAGACTTCACTGTGTTTGAACACAAACTGTTTCAGGATGTGAGGCGATACACATTGTGCTGAACTTTGCACAATTGTCAGCAAACATTCCCACATTGAGTTAATGAGGGAAGGTCTTTTGATGTAATTAAAGATGATTTGGCTGTGGGCACTACCCTAAGAAACTCCAGGTGTGTTATCCTGTAGTTGAGATGATCGATCGCCAATAACCACAATCTTCCTTTTTGTACTAGGTTTGATTCCAACCAACAAGAAATGTTACTTGATTCCAGTTTTGCTAGGGCTCCTTGATGCTGTGCTTGGTCAGGTACTGCATGATGTCAAGTGCAGTCACCTTTCTTTTCCCCTCTGAAGTTAATCTCTTTGTTGCAATGTCTGGATCAATGGTGTAATGATGCTCAAAAGATGATAGCACTGTTGATGACTCCTTCTGTGAGAATACATTGGGGCAGTAATTGGCTGGAATGGATTTATCCAGCTTTTTGTAGACAGGACGTAACTGGACAATTTTCCACATTGCTCGGTTGATGCCAGTGTAGTAATTGTACTGGAGCAGAGGTGTAGCTAGTCCTGGAGGACAAGTCTTTATTATTATTGCTGAAATGTTATCACAGTCCAAAAGCCTTTGCAATATTTGTTGCCTTCATCCACTTCTTGACATCACTTACGGCAAATTGAGCTGGTTGAAGACTGGTGTCTATGCTGAGGGGCAAGATGGATCTTCCACTTGGCACTTCTGGCTGAAGATGCTTGTGAATTTTGCTTCATCCTTGTATTTCACACTGATATGCCAAGCTGCCCAATTATTGATGGTGATTGTGATGATGACTGTGGAACTTCCTTCTCTTTACACAGAGTTGGCTTGTTCTGTGTGGATTCCATCTGGTACTCTGGTTCTCTCCTATGGTCTAAAGATGTGCTGGTTGAGTGGATTGGCCATGGTAAATTGCCTTGTAGTGTCCAGGAATGTGCAGGCTAAGTGGTTTAGTCAATGTAAATGCACATTCATGGGGATATGGTGTGGTGCTTTGGGAGGATTGGTGCAGTCTTGATATGCTGAATGGCCTGTATCTGCAAAAATGGATTCTATGATACTATTCTCTGATTCAAAACTGTTCACAACTCGACACATAGAAAAGTATAGCCCAGAACAGGCCCTTTGGCCCACGATGTTGTGCTAAGGATTAATCCTAATGTAAAATAAAATAACTTAACCTACACACCCCTCAATTCACTGCTATCATGTGCATGCCCAGCAGTCGTTTAACTATCCCTAACGACTCTGCTACAACCACCACCACTGGCAACGCATTCATAACTTTCTGCATAAAGAACCTTCCTCTGGCGTCCCCTCTATATGTTTCTCCTAATATCTTTAAAGCTATGACCCTGGGGAAAGTCTCTGGCTATTGATTCTCTCCATGCCTCTCATTATTTTGTACACCTCAATCAGTTCTCCTCTCTTCCTCCTTCTCTCCAGAGAGAAAAGTCCGAGCTTAGTCAACCTCTCTTCATAAGGCAGCATCCTGGTAGACCTTCCTTGCACCATCGCCAAAGCCTCTACCTTTCCTATAGTAGGATGACCAGAACTGGACACAATATGCCAAGTGTGGTCTCACCAGGGACTTGTAGAGCTGTAGCAAAACCTCGTGGCTCTTAAACACAATCCCCATGTTAATGAAAGCCAAAACACATATGCTTTCTTAACAACCCTATCCACTTGGGTGGCAACTTTGAGGGATCTATGTACTTGCACACCCAGATCCCTCTGTTCCTCCACACTGTCAAGAATCCTGTCTTTAATCCTATATTTAGCAGTCAAGTTCGACCTTCCAAAATGCATCACTTCGCATTTATCCAGATTGAACTCCATCTGCCATTTCTCAGCCCAGCTCTGCAGCCTGCAATAGCCCTCGATACTATCAATGGCACCTCCAACCTTTTGTGTCATCTGCAAATTTACTAACCCACCCCTCCTCATCAAAGTTATTTATAAAAACTACAAAGAGCAGAGGCTCAAGAACAGAGCCCTGCAGACACCACTCAACACTGATCTCCAGACAGAATGCTTTCTATCGACAACCACTCTCTGCCTTCTGTCAGCCAGTCAATTTTGAATCCAGATAGCCAAATCTCCCTGTATCCCATACTTCCTGACTTTATAAATGAGCCTACCATGGGGAACCCTATCAAATGCCTTGCTGAAGTCCATATACACCACATCCACTGCTCGACCTGTGTCGACCTGTCTTGTCACCTCCTCAAAGAACTCAATAAGATTTGTGAGGCATGACCTGCCCCTTACAAAGCCATGCTGACTGCCTTTAATCATACTATGCTTTTCCAAATAGTCATAAATCCTATCCCTCAGAATTCTTTCCAAGACATTGCTGACCACAGATGTAAGACTGACTGGTCTGTGATTACCAGGGATTTCCTTGTTACCCTTCTTGAAAAGAAGAACATTTACCTCGTTCCAATCCTCCGATACGACTCCTGTGGAGAGTGAGGAAGCAAAGATCTTCGCCAGCGGCTTAGCAACCTCTTTTCTCGCTTCCCAGAGCAGCCTAGGATACACCTGGTCTGGCCCTGGGGACTTATCAATCTTATTTTTTGCCAATATTTCCAACACATCGAATTCATCAATTTTGATCTGGTCAAGACTGTATCTCAGCTCCTCAAAGTTCTCATTCATAACAAGTTCCCTTTCCTTGGTGAAAACCGAAGCAAACTAAACTCATTTAAGGCTTCCCCTATCTGTTCAGACTGCACCCGCAAGTTCCCTACACTGTCCCTGATCGGCCCTATCTTCTCCCTGATCATTCTCTTATTCGTCGCGTATGAGTAAAATGCCTTTGGGTTCTCCCTAATCCTCTTGCCAAGCCTTTCTTGCGGCCCCTGCTGGCTCTCCTCAGTCCATTTCTGAGCTCCTTTCTAGCAAGCCTGTAATCCTGTAAAGCTGTGCTAGATCCTCGCATCCTCCACCTTACGTATGCGGCTGCCTTCTTTTTGATGAGAAGCTCCTCTGTTCTCATCATCCAAGGCTCCTTAATCTTACCTCTTCTTACCTGTCTCAGAGGAACAAATTTGTTCATCTCTCACAACAACTCCTTAAACAGTCTCCACATGTCTGTTGTCCCCCTTCTGTGGGACAAATGCTCCCAGTCTGTACTTCCCAACTCCTGTCTGATAGCATCATTGTTTCCTTTTCCCCAATTAAATATCTTCCCTCGATAACTGCTACTTTCCCTTTCCAAGGCTATGGTAAATGTGAGGCAATTGTGGTCGCTGTCACCAAAGTGTTCTCCCACCGCAGGATCTGACACCTGTCCTGGCTCATTGCTGAGCACCAAATCCAAAATAGCCTCTCCCCTTGTCTACATACTGAGTAAGGAAACCCTCCTGAACACACCTGACAAAAACTGCTCCATCCAAACCATCTGCACTAAGGAGGTTTCAGTTGATATTGGGAAAGTTGAAATCACAGTATCCATAACAACAACCCTGCTCCATCTGCATTTTTCCAAAATCTGCCGTCCTATGAGTTCTTCACTCTCTCTACTGCTATTAGGGAGTCTGTAGAAAACTCCCAATGAGGTGTCTGTTCCCTTGCTGTTCCTAACTCCACCCATACTGACTCAGTAGACAAACCTTCCTCAACAACCTTCATTTCTGTAGCTATGACGCACTCTCTGATTAGCAATGCTGCATCTCCTCCTCTTTTTCCACTCTCCCTGCATGTTTTTAAACATGCTAAACCCTGGAACATGAAGCAACCATTCCTGCCCCTGTGAAACCCACGTCTCCGTTATGGCCACATCATTGCCCCAAGTACAGATCCATGCTCTAAGTTTGTCATACTTATTTCTGACACTCCAGGCGTTTAAAGCAGACACACTTTAACCAATCCTTTTGTTTCATCGCGTGAGAAACCTTCCTGATTGATTCACTACATCCTGTCACTGCCCCATCTACAATTGCCCCCCCCTCTCAGATATGTAGCTCTGATTCCCACCCCTCTGCCAAACTAGTTTAAACCCTCCCAAACCACATGAGCAAATCTCCCACCCAGGACGTTTGTGCCCCTCCAGTTCAGGTGCAACCCGTCCTTCATGTACAAGTCCCACCTTCCCCAGAAGGTATCCCAATGTCTATGTATCTGAAGCCCTCCCTCCTGCACCAGCCTCTCAGCCATGTGTTAAGCTGCATTCACTGACTGTTCCTCACCTCACTGTCTTGTGGCACAGGTAGCAAACCTGAAATCACTACTCTACTTGTCCTGCTCTTCAGCTTCCAACCTAGCTCTCTGTAGTCACTTTTCAAATTCTCAATCCCTTTCCTGGCTATATCATTGGTGCCAATATGTCCCATGATTTCTGGCTGCTCACCCTTCCCCTTCAGAATCCTGTAAACCTGATCGGCAACATCCCGGATCCTGGCACCGGGGAGGCAGCATATCTTCCGGGAGTCCAGTTCCTGACCACAAAATCTCCTGTCAATCCGTCTAACATTGAGTGCCCTACCACTAGCGCTTTTCTATTGTCCCCCCTCTTTTTCTGAGCCACAGTGCCAGGCTCAGTGCCAGAGACCTGACAACTATGACTTACCCCAGTAGGCCATTCCCACCAGCAGTATCCATAACGATAGATTTATTGCTGAGGGAAAAGGCTGCAGGAGATCCCTGCCCAATCTGTTGCTTCCCTTTCCTCCCCCTGACTGTAACCCAGCTGTTCTTCTCCTGTGTCTGAGGAGTGACCACCTCCCTGTCCATCCTCTCAATTTCTCTCTCAGCCTCCCCGATGATCCATGGTTCATCCAGCTCCAGTTCCCTAACTCGGTTTTCCACTAGCTGGAGTTGGATACACTTCCCACAGATGTAGTTGGCAGAGACATGTGAAGTGTCTCTCACCTGCCACATTCTGCAGGAGGAACATGCAACTGCCCTGACATCCATATCCTGCTACTCTGGAAGCCCACACAGGGCGAAACAAAAGAAGAGAAGAAAAAAAAATTCGTTTTACGTAAAGATAGCATTTGAACAGGTTTAGGAATTTAGGAATTAATTTCTTAATTAATTAATTAATTAACATTTAGGAACCATAGGAAAATAGAAGGAATTGGGGATTGTTGGGGATGTGGGAGAGAAGCACCGAACTAGTTGAATTAATATCTAGTACAAACAAATGTTTTTTCGAGGCAAATTATCTCAAGTACAGAATGTTGCTCTGAGGACGTGCGGCGGCAGTGCCACTATCATGTTGACTGGGAATGTTACTAGACTGGACGACTGAAAGAACATATAATATTATGGGCGGCACGGTGGCACAGTGGTTAACACTGCTGCCTCACAGCGCCTGAGACCCAGGTTCAATTCCCGCCTCAGGTGACTGACTGTGTGGAGTTTGCACGTTCTCCCCGTGTCTGCGTGGGTTTCCTCCGGGTGCTCCGGTTTCCTCCCACAGTCCAAAAATGTGCAGGTCAAGTGAATTGGCCATGCTAAATTGCCCGTAGTGTTAGGTAAGGGGTAATGTAGGGTATGGGTGGGTTGCGCTTCGGCGGGTCGGTGTGGACTTGTTGGGCCGAAGGGCCTGTTTCCACACTGTAATCTAATCTAATCTAAAAACATATAAGACTGTAATTGCGCTTTCAGTAATTCTTCTCCTGACTCCCCAAACCCATTCTGCCCAAGAAGGCACAAGCAGAACACCCTGCTTGGTTGGTTGCCCCATTCTCTACTTAAATTGATCCCTTGCTCCGTCATTGGTGTATGTAAGTGGATGGAGTATTATCCACAGGTTACACTTCAACTTTTTAAGCCTGCTTTGACGACACTACCTGTGACCTCTACCACCTAGAAAACACAAGGAAGACAAGTGAAAAAGAACACCTTCTGCAGTTTCCCTCCAAGTTTCAGTCTCTAGTCCAGAACTTAGATTGTCATGCCTTTATTTGTCACTGTCAAAATCCTAGGATCTGCTGTGGGCATACTAATATTACCAGCAATATGTTCAAAAAGACAGTTCATCATTGCATTCTCCAGGGGAAGTAGGAATGATAATAAATTCTTCCCTTGCTGGTGATGCTTTTATAAAAGACCTGTGAAATGGATGTTGCTGGTTGGGCCACATTTATTGCCCATCTCTAATTGCTTCATGGGCAGTTAAGAGTCAACCACATTGTTGCGGGTTTGAAGTCGCATGTGGCCCTGTGAGCTAGGTTGAGACATTAGTGAATGAGATGGGTTTTTCCAACAATCATCAAAGATATTATGGTCACCATTAGACTCTTAATTGCACATTTTTATTGAATTCAAATGCCCCATCTGCAATGGGCTTCCAAACCTGGGTCTCTGGATGAATAGCAAAAACAGAAATTGCTGGAGAAACCCAGCAGGTCTGGCAGTATATGTGGAGGGAAAGCAGAGTGACCCTTCTTCAGAACTCCGGATTCATACTCTTTATTGATAATACCATGAGACCATCCTCTTCTCATAATCTCCCATAAATGAATCATAAATTTTTAAAATTTATTGAATTGCAAGCTGTTGCATGTGTTGAAATGAGGTTCCTGAATTAGGTGAAATCATAAATGATATTTACTTTACTAAATCTTTTATTATTTATTTATTTTGTTGATAGAATACTGTAACAAACAATGAAGACCTAGTTAGAACACAGACCAATACAGCGCAAAACAGGCCTTTCGGCCCCCGATGTTGCGCCGACCTGTGAACTATTCTCAGCTCATCCCCCTACACTATCCCAAAATCATCCATGTGCTTATCTAAGGATTGTTTAAATCTCCCTAATATGGCTGAGTTGACTACATTAGCAGGTAGAGCATTCCACGTCCTTGCCACTCTCTGCGTAAAGAACCTGCCTCTGTCATCTGTCTTAAATCTATCACCCCTCAATTTATAGCTATGCCCCCTCGTACAAGCTGACATCATCATCCTAGGGAAAAGACTTTCACTGTCTACCCTATCTAATCCTCTGATCATCTTGTATGTCTCTATCAAATCCCCTCTTAGCCTTTTTCTTTCCAATGAGAACAGACCCAAGTCTCTCAGCCTTTCCTCATAAGACCTTCCCTCCAGACGAGGCAACATCCTGGTAAATCTCCTCAGCACCTTTCCCAATGCTTCCACATCCTTCCTGAAATATGGGGACCAGAACTGTATGCAATATTCCAAGTATGGCCGCACCAGTGTTTTGTATAGTTGTAGCATGATGTTGCGGCTCCGGAACTCTACGAATGAAAGCTAACACATCGTCTGCCTTCTTAACAGCACTATCCACCTGGGTGGCATCTTTCAGGGATCTGTGTACAAGAACTCCCAAGATCCCTCTGCACGTCCACACTACCAAGAATCGTTCCATTGACCCAGTACTCTGCCTTCCTGTTATTCTTTCCAAAGTGCAGCGCCTCACATTTAGCGGCATTGAACTCCATTTGCCACCCCTCAGCCCAATTCTGCAGTTTATCCAAGTCCCCCTGCAACCTGTAACATTCTTCCAAACTGTCCACTATTCCATCGACTTTAGTGTTGTCTGCAAATTTACTAATCCATCCACCTATGCCTGCGTCTAAGTCATTTATAAAAATGACAAACAGCAATGCTTCCAAAACAGATCCTTGTGGCACACCACTAACAACTGGACTCCAGGCTGAATATTTCCATCAACCACCACTCACTGCCTTCTTGCAGAAAGCCAGTTTCTAATCCAAATTGCTAAATCACCCTCAATCCCATGCCTCTGCATTTTCTCCAATAGCCTACCATGTGGAACCCTTATCAAAGGCTTTACTGAAGTCCATGGATACCACGTCAACTGGCCTACCCTCATCTACGTTTGGTCACCCTTCTCAAAAAACTCAGAGGTTTGTGAGACACGACCTGCCCTTGACAAAACCATGTTGACTACCTGAAATCAAAGTGTTGCTTGCTCGATGATTATAAATCTTATAATCCTTTCCAAAACCTTTCCTACATAGAAGTAAGGCTCACTGGTCTATAATTACCTGGGTCATCTCTGTTGACCTTCTTGAACAAGGGCACAAAATTTGCAATCCTCCAGTCCTCTGGTACTAAACCTGTAGACAATAATGACTCCAATATCAAAGCCAAAGACTCTGCTATCTCCTCCCTAGCTTCCCAAAGAATCCTCTGATTAATCCCTTCTGGCCCAGGGGACTTGTCTACTTTCACTCCTTCTAGAATTGATAACACCTGTTTGTAACTAACCTTGATCCTTTCTAGTCTAATATCTCCTACCCCATTCTTCTCCTCGACAATGTTCTCCTTTTCCTGAGTGAAAACCAATGAGAAATGTTCGTTTAGCACCTCCCCAATCTCCACAGGGTCCACACTCAACTTCCCACTTCTGTCTTTGACTGGGCATATTCCTACCCTAATCATCCTTTTATTCCTCTCATACCTATAGAAAGCTTTACAGTTCTCCTTTGTTCTCTTTGCTCTTCTTAACTCTCTCTTTAAATCCTTCCTGGTTGATCTGTAACTCTCCATCACCTCATCTGAACCATCTTGCCTCATCAACACATAAACCGCCTCCTTTTTCTTAACAACAAATGCAATTTCTGTAGTAAACCACGGTTCCCTTACCTTATCACTTCCTCCCTGCCTGACAGGGACATACCTATCAAGGACACGCAATATCTGTTCCTTAAACCAGCTCCACATTTCCATTGTCTGCATCCTCTGCATTTTGCTATCCCATTCTATGCATCCTAATTCTATGCATTATAATTACCCTTGCCCCATCGATAACTCTTGACCTATCTCTTTCCATCGCTAAACTAAATATAACTGAATTATTTGATTAGATTAGATTAGATTACAGTGTGGAAACAGGCCCTTCGGCCCAACAAGTCCACACCGACCCGCCGAAGCGCAACCCACCCATATCCCTACATTTACCCCTTTAACCTAACACTACGGGCAATTTAGCATTGCCAATTCACCTGACCCTGCACATCTTTGTGACTGTGGGAGGAAACCGGAGCACCCGGAGGAAACCCACGCAGACACGGGGAGAATGTGCAAACTCCACACAGTCAGTCGCCTGAGTCGGGAATTGAACCCGGGTCTCTGGCGCTGTGAGGCAGCAGTGCTAACCACTGTGCCACCGTGCCGCCCAATTATGGTCACTCTCTCCAATGTGCTCACCCACAACTAAATCAAACACCTGGCCTGGTTCATTACCAAGCACCAGATCCAGTGTGGCCTCCCTTCTTGTCGGCCCTTTGAGATACTGTGTCAGGAACCCCTCCTGTACACATTGGATGGATCAGTTTTTGTCCAATGTACTAGAGTTATAGCATTTCCAGTCAATGTTGGGGAAGTTAAACTCTCCCATAATGACCACCTTCATTCCTTTCACTCCTACCCAGAATAATTTTGCTAGTCCTCTCTTCCACCTCCCTGGAACTCTACGGAGGCCTATAAAAGACTCCAAGCAGTGTGACCTCTCCTCTCCTGTATCTAACCTCAGTCCACACTACCTCAGCAGACGAGTCCTCATCAAAAATCCTCTCAGCCACCGTTATACTATCCTTGACTAAAAAGGCCACGCCTCCTCCTCTTTTACCACCTTGCCTGTTCTTAATGAAAGGTCTAAACCCTGGAACCTGCAACATCTATTCCTCACCCTGCTTTATCCATGTCTCCGAAATGGCCACAACATTGAAGTCCCAGGTACCTATCCATACTGCAAGCTCACCTACCTTATTTTGGATACTTCTGGTGTTGAAGTAGACACACTTCAGACCAGTTTGCTGTCTGCCAGCACATTCCTGTGACCCTGAAAACTTGTCCCTGTCCTCCCTACTCTCATCCTCCTGTCCACCTCAACTACACTTCTGGTTCCTATCCCTCGCTGAACTAGTTTAAACCCACTCGAATAGCACCAGCAAATTTCCCACCCAGGATATTAGTACCCCTCTGGTTCAAGTGAAGACCGTCCTTTTTGTACAAGTCCCACCTTCCCCAGAATGACCCCAATTATCCAAGAACCTGAAACCCTCCCTCCTGCACCATCCTTGCAGCCACGTGTTCAGCTGATATCTCTCCCTATTCCTTGCCTCGCTATCACGTGGCATGGGTAACAAACCAGAGATGATAACTCTGTTCTAGCTCTTAGCTTCCACCCTCGCTCCCTGAAATCTACGTTACAACCCTATCCCTCTTTCTACTATGTCATTGGTACCGACATGGACCACGACTTGAGGCTGGTCACCCTCTCCCTTCAGGACCCCAAAGATACGATCACGGACCCTGGCACCTGGGATGCAACGCGCCAACTGCGAGTCTCGTTCGTTCCCAACAAACCTTCTATCTGAGCCTCTAACTATTGAGTCCCCATTTACTAACACTCCTTTCTCTCCTTCCCTTCTGTGCAACAGCGACAGGCTCTGTGCCAGAGACCTGGGTCCCACTGCGTATCCCTGGTAAGTTGTCCCCCTCAACATTATCCAAAACGGTATACATTTTTGCAGGGGAACGACCACAGGGGATTCCTCCACTGACTGTTTTTCCCCCTTCGAACAGTCACCCAGCTTTCTTCGTGCTGAGGAGTAACTACTTCCCTGTAACTCATATCTATCACAGCTTCTGCCTCCCGAATGATTCTGAGTTCATCCAGCTCCCGCTCCAGTTCCCTAGCACGGTCTTGGAGGAGCGAGAGTTGGGTGCACTTCTTGCAGGTGTACTTGGATGAGACAGTAATGGCGTCCCTCACCTCAAACATCATGCAGGAGGAACATTGCTCTCCCTGCACTGCCATCCCTGCTGGTCCCCTTATCACAAAGTAAAAAAGAAGAGATGCTAACATGATATGTCCCTGGTCTTTAAGGTTAGAAGAGGTGGTTGGGTGGGAGGCCCTACAAAGGTGGGGTCTTGGGTTGAGAAAATAAGAAGTCCCTCCTTTCCCAGAAACCTCTGCTCTATCACTTCAAATTTAAAATCACAAATCAGTGACTCACCATTCCCGGCAGGCCCTTGGTGCAAGCTCCTGCCCTTCGAGTTGCTGCAGCCGCTGAAAAACAGAAATGGAGTTCAGTATATTGTTTTCGTGAGGTGGAGCTGGAGTGTTGGATTGGATCAGTATGTGCAACTGTAACTTAAAATGTGAACTAAGTTTTATATAATCTCTCTTCATATTTTTGCTATTTTATATCATTCCTCATTAACCTCCCAAACATTGCACAAAGGAGATGAGAATAAACATTGCTTTCAAGTAAAGTGGAACTGGAAGCCAAGAAGATAAGTGCAATGAGAGGAAGGAGAAGAATTGGAAAATTGGGCAGTGGTGTGGTGGAAGTTGCAAGACTAAGAGGCTTGGGACAGAAGGGAAGGATGACTATCTTTCTGATAGTCAGGACCTGTACCTTCCATGCAGAAGATGTAGCTGCCTGAGGTCCAGTTTTACGGCCCCAAATCTGCTCCGTATGCAAGAGGGAATGGGTTGCATTTCATAACAGTTAATCTTTGGGCAGGGTGAGAAGATCGTGAGTGGAGCACCGGGAAGGAAGTACTAGCTGGCTCAGAATGAGAACCCAAGAGAAAACAAGACTCTTAATGATGAAAGGAGGTGGTCTCACAACACTAGTAATTGTGCATATCTGAGCAAGCAGAAAAGTGGTGAGAAGGCGGAGGTGGTGATGTGGTCAGTACATTGATCCAATTACAATGCCCTACAAGAAAATTGCACACCAGGCAGGGTGACATAGAAGAGCCAGATGCTGAAGGGAAGAAGATAGAATCTGTCCTTGTGGCATAAAACCTCTTTGAGGCTGGGTGGCTACATGAATAGGGTAGGTGAGGCTTACTAATGTTTTGATTTTTATGTGGTTGATGAGATTCCCAACAGAGAAGCTCCATGAGGAATGGGGAGGTTGCTGAAATGGCTTGAAATGCCCTGAATTTATTTAGGGCCTCTTTTTAAAAAAAAAAGTGTGGAAGAATGCATGAATAAAGTGTGGAAGGCTTGAGCCACAATATATGGAAGGAGGGATATTCGCAAAGTTGTAAATACGAATAATTCTAACTATACTTCTGATTCCATGTTGACTAAACTAAGTCAAGACACAGCTGTACTTCACATTTACTCTTTTATTACAGGATCTACTTCTTGTGCCTCTTTATTCTAAATATTTAACTCGTTTATAACCGATACAAAGAGTTCTACATATCTCAACAATTAACTTGTATACTAACTTGTGCAGTTGCAAATTTATTTTTGCTTTGAGACATTAACATTCTCTGATTTTCTTTCTTCTGTTTTAGAAACCTGTGCAAATTTTACTGAACAATGTCGGGAATTGAAAATCTTAGTTAACTTCTCTCTTTCCACACTCCCAAAGTAGACAAAGCTTAAGACACCCTTCCCCAGTCTCCCACCTAACCTAATTGACCATCTCTGTCCATTTGGTCTGTGTCGCTGTAAGCTGCTTAAAATAAACGACCAGGGAGCATTAAAAAAATGTTACCCACCATACCTGATCTCAGCACAGTCAACAGTCAAACTCCATCTGGCTTAGCATATCAAATAGTTTGCTTACCAGTTAACCATATGCTGTATCATCTGCCTGACTGCTCACAGGCTGTTTCTTCTAAGTAGTTACTAATTTTGCAAGGAACCAGCATTATTTTTATTGTAATGTGCGCAAGCATTGCTTCATATTATTTGTGATCAGTTTGATTTCTTCCAATGTACTCTTTAGAGGAGGATATGATGTAGGAGCATGTACTGATATACAAAGGATCTCTTTCTACAGTTGCATCACTGTTCTCATCCCTCCTTGTCACTCGCAAAGCTATAAAGTTGCTGATGGAGCAGGGTGTATCATAAGTTGTTGAGATTCTTCTCTGATGCTGCTGATGATGTGGCTAATCATTAAGATTGTTCTGTCATTGCCCAATCCATATAGCATAAGATCAGAGATACAGGAGCAGGATTTGCCCCGTGGAGTGTGCTGCACCACATGATCATGGCTGAAATGTGTCTCAACTCTACTGTCCTACCTTCTCCCCTTCACCTTTTGATCCCCTTACTAATCAAGAACCTATCTATCTCTGTTTTAAATACATGCAATGACTTGGCCTCCATCGCCTTCGTGATATGTTCCACAGATATACCACCTTCCGGCTGAAGAAATCCTTCCTCCATTCCAAAGGGCAGTCCCTTCATTCTGAAGTTATACCCTCAAGTCCTAGTCTCTCTTACTATTGGAAACATCTTCTCCACATCTGCTCTATCCAGGTCTTCTCAGTATTCTGTTTGTTTTAATGAGATGCCCCCTCATCCTTCAGAGCTCCATCAAGTACAGACCCAGAATCCTCACCTGCTCCTTATGACAAGGCTAGCTGATTCTTTGTGCGATATGGGACCCAAAACTGCTCACAATATTCCAGACCTAATCTGACCAGAGTTTTACACAGCCTCAACAGTCCATCCCTGCTCTTGTAGTCTAGCCTTCTTGAACTGAATGCTAGCACTACATTTGCCTTCCCAGCTGTTAATTGAATCGATATGTTAACCTTAAGAGCATCGGACTTCTGTGTACCTTTTGCTTAAGATTTCCAAAGCCTTTCCCCATTTTAGAAAATAATCCTTTTTTCCTACCAAAGTGCATAACCTCACACTGTTTCCACCTTGTATTCCATCTTTTTCTATTTACCTGAGACATAGGCATTGCTGGCTGGCTAGCATTTATTGCCTTGAAAAGGTGGTGCAGAGCTGCCTTATTGAGCCGATGTAGTCTATGTGCTGTAGACAGACCCACAATGCTATTCGGGAGAGAATTTGAGTGTTGACCCAGCAACAGTGAAGGAATGGCAATATATATCCAGGTTAGGATGAGGGGTGGCTTGGAGAGGCTGCTTTCCTAGTCTGTCCAGGTCCTTCTGCAGCCTCCTGGCTTTCTCAATGCTCACTACCTGGCCCCCCAACTATCTTTGTGTCACTTGCAAATGTAACAACGTGTTCTGTTGTCCACATCATTAACAGCAGGTGCGATGTTGGTTCTGCTTGTCAGCAGAGGTCTTTTGAGAGAGGTAATTGCCAAGTAATGGGAAATGGTCAACATATTTGAAAGAGTCATTGCTTCAACATTTGAAGGTGGGCTATTTGGCTGATGCGTCTGGGTTGATAAGACGTGTTTTTTGTCAACATTTGAGGATAGAGACAAAAAAAATGCAGATGCTGGAATCCAAGGTAGACGAGCAGAATGCTGGAAGAACACAGCAAGCCAGGCAGCATGAGGAGGTGGAGAAGTTGACTTTTGGGTATAACCCTTTAGGACTGGGGATAGGTGTAAGGGGTTGGCAGGGGCAGGGTGGTGATGGGGATAGGTGATGACACGTAGAGGGTACGACCTGGTTGGTCAATGGGAGGAATGAATCTGGTAGGTGGAAGGGATGGGGAGGGCCTGGGACGGGAAGGGGAGTTATTTGAAATTGGAGGAGAGGCCAAATTTCTTGTGCGCACAATTAAAAGTTTGAGAATGGCTTACGAATCTTGCAGAGTGGCCAAAGACACCATGGTTACCTGCAAACTGTAGATCAGGTAGGTCAATGGTACAAAGTTTAGTTTTGGCACTTTAGGTTAGGGTTTGATTTAGGCTGTATTTAACACTGAATCAAGAGCACAGCTGATCTGAGTTGAGTTGACATTCAGATTGTAAATAATGAGTTCAGCTGAACTGCAATCATCAGTTAGCACAACATTTTTAAAAAAATTGCTCATTCCTGAATGCAACAGGGCAAATCCTTTCAGCTGTGTTCAATGCAAATGTGGGGGAGGTAATGACTGAGTAGGAGAAAGTGAGGTCTGCAGATGCTGGAGATCAAAGTTGAAACTTTATTGCTGGAACAGCACAGCAGGTCAGGCAGCATCCAGGGAACAGGAGATTCGACGTTTCGGGCACAGGCCCTTGACTGAGTAGCATTGTGGGTGAATTAGTAATTCAGAGACCCAAGAAATGTTCTGGGGCCCCAGGTTTGAATCTCAAACACCAGATAGTTGAAACTGAATTTGATACAAATAATAGTTGAAAGATTAAATGAAACCATCATCAATTGTTGTTTTAATACAAAACCCTTCTGGTTCACTAGTTTCCTTTAACGAAGGAAACTGCCATCCTTGCCTAGCCCACATGCGGCATCAGACCCCCACAGCGTTGTGATTGACTCTTAGTAGCCCTGTGAAACGGCTTAGCAAGTCATTCAGTTACATTAACCACTATAAACGGGGGGAAAATATGGAATGAAACTGGACGAAATGTTCCACACAGCACCATTGATGGGTATGTGCTATCCCACAGGAAAGACTGAACTGACTGAGGTCATGGCACGGTTGGGATGTTAGCTGCCTTAGGATTCAAAATCCCTTGATTTCTTGTGGCATCAAGTTAGCATCAGGAAACCTCCTGATTATTGGGTGCAAAATCTACTCTGGATCAGAGACTTCAGTGTCCACCACCAAGAGTGGCTTGGCAGCACTGTGACTAACCTGATTGGTCAGTTCAAAAGGACATGCCTAGCACCTAGACTGGGTCTTTGGCAACTAGTGAGGGAATCAACAAGAAGGAAATACATACCTAACCTTCACTAATCCACCTATCGCAACTGTCCATGACAATATTGGTAAGAGCGACTATTGAACAATCTTTGTGGAGACAAACTCCTGTCTTCAAGTTAAGAATATTTTCCGTCTTGTTGTGCAGCACTATTATGGTAGTAAATGGGATAGACTTTGAACAGATCTAGCTACTCGACTGGGCTATTTGCAGTTTTACTTGAACACAATTTGCAACTTCATGACCTGGTATATCCTCCATTCTCCCATTACCATCAAGCCAGGGATCAGTCCTGGTTTAATAGACAATATAGGAGCACACACCAGTACCAGGCATAGCTATTAAGTCAAGGTCTTTTCCCCAGGATAAGGGAGTCTGAAACCAGAGGGCATAAGTTTAATGTGAGAGTGAAAGATTTAAAAGGGACCTAAGGGACAAATGTTTCATGTGGAGGATGGTCTATATATGGAATGAACTGAGAGGAAGAGGTGGAAGCTGGTACAATTATAACATTTAAAACGCATCTGCATGGGTATATGAATAGGAATGGTTCAGAGGGATATGAGCCAAATGCAGACAAATAGGTGGCTCAGTGGTTAGCATTGCTGCCTCACAGTATCAGGGACCCGGGTTTGATTCCAGCTTTAGGTCACTCTGTGTGGAGTTTGCCCATTCTCTCCGTGTCTGCGTGGGTTTCCTCCCACAGTCCAAAGATGTACAGTTCAGGTGAATTGGCCATGCTAAATTACCCATAGTGTTAGTTGCATTAGGTCGGGTAAATGTAGGGAAGGGGAATAGGTCTGGGTGGGTTACTCTTTGGAGGGTCGGTGTGGACTTGTTGGGGCAAATGGCCTGTTTCCATACTGTGTAGAATCTAATAAAAAAAAGGTCTCAACCTGGTGCAACTACAAAACAGGGCTACTTGCATAGCAAATGATGTAAGGAGTAAGTAATACACAGCTAAGCAAGGCAACAATCAATGGATTAAATCTTAGCTTTGCAATCCTGCCCCATCCAGTTTGGATGGTGATGCACAATTGAACAACTCACTGGTGGAGGAGTCACGACAGACATCCCCAACCTCCAAAGGGGAGAGCCCATTAAGCAAGAGATGAGGCTGAAACTTTTGCAGCAATCTTCAGCCAGAAATTTCAAATGGATGATTCATCTCTGCCTCTTTCAGAGATCTCCAACATCACAGAAGCAAATCCAGCCAATTCAATTCACTCCATTTCATGTCCAGAAAAGGTTGGAGGCCTTGAATATTGCAAATGTTCTGGCAACAGTACTGAAAAATGGTGCTCTGGAACTTGCTGCATTCCCTAGTCAGGATGTTCCAGTATAACTTGGCTTTTACCCAAAAATGTGAAAAATTGACCAAGTACTTTCTGTACAAAAAAAAAGGACAAATCCAGTCTGGCCAATTACTGCATGATATGTTTACTCTTAATCATCAGTACAGTAATAGAAAGTATCAACTGTGATAACAATAACTTGCTTGCTAATGCTCCGCTTGGCTTTGATCAGGGGCCATTGAGCCTTGACCTCATTTCAGCCTTTGTTCAAGCAATTAAATGGTGGAACTGAGCTGAGGTGAGGGGAGTGGTCTTCTACTTCAAGCCAGTATTTGACTGACTATGGCATCAAGAAGTCCTAGCAAAACTGGAATCGGTGGGTATCGGGCGTCAAACTTACCGTTGGTTCCAAACACATAGGAAGATGGTTGTGGTTGTTGGAAGTCAGTTATCTGAGCTCCAAGACATTAATGTAGGGACCCCTGAGGGTAGCTTTCTTGGCCCAACCATCTTGACCTTCCTCTGTTGTAAGGTCAGAACTCAATGTTTGCTGGTGACTGCATAATGTTTAGCCCTCCTACTGCCTGCTCAGGTACTGAAATGGTCTATGCACCAAGGCAACAAGCTCTTGACAATATTTGTATTTGTGCTGACAAGTGATAAGTAACATTTGCCATACTGAAGTGCTCCCGGCAATGATCATCTCCATTACGAGAGAGTCTAACAGTTGCCCCTTGATAATTAATTGCATCATCATCACAGTATTCTGAGGAAGAATCAGACCTGATTTGAAATGCTAGTTCTGTTTTCCTCTCTCCACAGACGCTGCCAGACCTGATAAATTTCTGCAGCATTTTCTGTATTTGGTTCAGATTTCCATCATCCCTGTTTGCTTTTATTCAAATGTCTATGGTTTTTGAGTGTATATTGATTTTTTTTTTTAAAATGATTTTCCACGGGGCGTTTGATAAAGCCCTTCAAAAGAGCTTGTTAGTAAGATTGAAGGCAATTCTTCAGTTGTGTTGTCTGGTTAAGATATTGAGCACCAGGAGATAGTACCTGTTCATTATCCTTATTTTGAGATTGGTTGATGTGATTATCCTACAGGATTAGTGAATTCATTCCATATTACTGAGATGGTTGATTAAAAAAAAACACCAATCCAGTTTTATTGTCAGTGCAAAGATGGCTAGTATTATAGCGGTCTAGATGAAAGTGTATAATTAGAGATATCAAATAAAGTGAAGAGATTAAAAAATATGAATTGATTTCATGATAAATGACCTCTTGTTTATCTACTTAGGAATAAAAGCAGAAAATGCTGGAGAAAAACATCTGGCAGCATCTGCAGAGAGAGAAGCAAAGTTAGTATTCTAAATCAAATAACTCTTCTTTGAACGAGTGTCCATTTGGACCGAAACATTAACTTGATTTCTCTTTTTATAGATGCTACTAGAACTGCTGAATTTCTCCTGCAATTGTTTTTATTTTAGATCTGCAGCATCTACAGTATTTTGATTTTAGTCTTTGCGTTGTTTACTTTGGTCCAAAGATAGAAAAGATTAATTTTTAAGATAAGAAACAGCAAAAGCCCAACAAGGCTTATTATTCACCTACGTAGATGCTGAAAAGATTTTTAACGGGCACAGGGAATAATCAAAATGGAACTCTGGCTCTTATTTGCAGAAGACCAGAAGACAATGGAGCTGAGGTTGTACGATAGTTATGCAAAGCCCTTGTTTGACCTTGTAAGGCCTATTGAGACGGATGAGCTGGATTAGACCATTCGGCCTCGTGAGCCTGCTCCACCAATAAATAGGATCATGCGAGCTCTGACACTCTTTATGTATATTTTCCTGTGTTTTCCTCATAACCCATGTGGAAAATTGTCAGGATTTCTGGGCATAACAACTTAGGAAAGATACTTTGGGCTTAGAGGTACTGCAGTATAAGTTTATCTGAATGATGTCTTGATTCCAAGGCTTAATTTACACGACAGTTATACAAGCTAGGATTGAATTCCTGGAATTAAAACTTGGGGAGTGATGATTAATCTCTTCAAATTAAGGGAACTGGGAGTGGACAGAGATAAACTATTTCTGGTGGTAAGGGAGTCTAATATTTAGAGCAGCAATCATGTGACTGAAAAAAAACGATTTTTCAGGACTGAAATTGGGATGGTATGGTACAGGTTTGGACCTATTCTGAAAATAACAGTTAATGCTAGATTAATTGTAAAATAATTCAATAGAGACCGGTATCCCATCACAAAGTCACCTTTTATTTGCTCATGAACAGTCCTTCACTATAATACTGCATCATACACATTCAGGCACCAGATTGTTTCAGATTTAGATGTTTCAGCAAGAACAAAGAAGATGGTAAAAGAGGTGAGGGTGTGGCATTGTTAATCAAGGATATCACAGCAGCTGAGATAACGTTTGAGGACCTCATCCACTGAGGTTAGAAACAGGAAAGGAGAGGTAACCATGTTGGGAGTTTTCTCTCGGCCTCTGAATTGTTCCAGGGATGTAGAGGAAAGGATAGCAAAGATGATTCTCATTAGGAGTGAGAGTAACGGTAGTTGTTAGGGGGAACTTTAAGTTCCCAATATTGACTGGGAGTACCACAGTTCAAGTAGTTTAGATGGGTCAGTTTTTGTTCAAGTTGTGCAGGAGGGTTTTCTGGCACACAGTGTAGATAGGCCAACAAGGGGAGATGCCACATTGGCTTGGGTACTGGGGAATGAACCTGGCAGGTGTTGGATTTGGAGGTAGGTGAGCACTTTGGCGATAGTAACCATAATTCGGTTATGTTTACAATAGCAATGGGCAGGGATAGGTATATATACCACAGGGAAAGAGGTATAACTGGGGGCAAGGCGATTAGGAAAGATTTAGGATGCAAATGATGGGGAAGGAAACTGCAGGAGATAGACACTCTTAAAACGTGGAGTTTATTTAACAAACGGCTACTGCGGGCCCTTGGTAAGTATATACCTATCAGGCAGGGAGGTGATTGTCGGGAGAGGGAGCCATGGTTTACTGAAGAAGTTGAAGCTCTTCTCAAGACGAAGAGGAAGGCCTGTGAGGATGAGGCATGAAGGCTCAGTTGGGGGCTTGAGAGTTATAAGTTAGCCAGAAAAGATCAAAAGAGAGGGCTAATAGGAGCCAGGAGGGGACATGAGAAGTTGTTGGTGAATAGGATCAAGGAAAACCCTCAGGCCTGCAATACATATATCAGGAATAAAAGAATGACTAGAGTAACATTAGGGGCAATCAAAGATAGTAGTGGAATGTTGTGTGTGGAATCTGAGGGCATGGGGAAACGTTTAATGAATATCTTTCGTCAGTATTTACATTGGAAAAGGGCAATGTTAGTGAGAATACGGAGACACAGGCTACAAGATTAGATAGGAATGTGGTTGACAAAGAGGAGGTTTTAGCAATTTTGGAAGATCTGGAAATAGAGAAGACTCCAGGGCCGGATGGAATTTATCCTCAGATTCCTGGGAAGCTAGGGAGGAGATTGCAGAGCCTTTGGCTTTGATCTTTGTGACCATTATCGACAGGAGTCGTACCAGAAGACTGGAGGATAGCAAATATTGGTTTCCTTGTTTAAGAAGGGGAGTCAGGACAACCCTGGTAATTATAGGCCAGTGAACCTTACTTCGGATGTGGGTAAGGTGTTGGAAAATATTAGAAGAGATAGGATTTATAATCACCTGGAAAGGAATTATTTGATTAGGAATAGTCAACATAGTTTTGTGAAAGGTAGGTCATGCCTCACTAACCTTATTGAGTTCTTTGAGAAGGTGACAAAACAGGTGGATGAAGGTAAGGCGGTTGATGTGGTATATATGGACTTCACTAAGGTGTTCGGTAAGGTTCCAAAAGGTAGGATGTTGCACAAAATAAGGAGTTTTGGGATTGAAGGTGTTTTAGGGGTTTGGATCAGGAATTGGCTCGCTGAAAGAAGACAGAGGGTGGTGGTTGATGGGAAATGTTCATCCTGGAGCTCAATTACGAGTGGTGTGCTGCAAGGATCTGTTTTGGGGCCACTGCTGTTTGTCATTTTTATAAATGATATGGAGGTGGGCATAGAAAGATGGGTTAGTAAATTTACAGATGACACTAAGGTAGGCAGAGTTGTGAATTGTGATGAAGGATGTTGTGGGAGAACAGATTTCTGTGGTTAGCGTTGCAGTTTTTTGAAGATGGTTTATTAGTTCATGATTGACAAATATTAAGATTAAGTTGACCTTGGCAGCTAGTGATGATGCTGGAAAAGCACAGCAGGTCAGGCAGCATCCAAGAAGCAGGAAAATCGACATTTCGGGCAAAAGCTTGACTGACCTGCTGTGCTTTTCCAGCACCACTCTAATCTACGTTCTGATCTCCAGCATCTGCAGTCCTCACTTTTGCCTAGCTGGTGGTGGTGGTCTATTACAATCTGGATTATCTTAAGTTAGGCCAAAACCAGTGCTAGATTTTGGCTTTGACTTAAACTCTTAATTGTAGGACCTAATTCAACTGCAAATAATGATGACTGTCAAATTAAAACAAAAAGTTTACAAATCTGGATTAGTTACAAAACCCATTCCAGGTACAAACGCTTTCACAAATTTTAGCAAGCTTATTATGTTTACCATTGTAAGTACAAAAGAAATAATACTTGGAAAAATTGTGGTCTTTCAGTTGATCACTTTAAGACACCAGTTCACAACACAGTTTGACTGAGCACACGTTTCTTGTTTTCTGTTCTGTTGACTGGTATTCTGTCTTTGGTCTTCCTTGCTGTCTTGTGCATCAAACCACACAGGATCTCCACTCTAACTCTTGCTAGCTACTACCCCCCATACATGGTTAGAGACATCTTGAGGTCAGGTTGGCTTATGGGTGTCTGAACAGTTCATGGTCAATCTTTGGCTTGATGGTGTCTGCCCAATTCTGATTTGGTTTCTTGAAAAGCTGTGGTCATCTTAGTGATATCGCTTCCTGCTGACTCTTTCCATTTACATCCCAGGCACTTTACAATCATTCCTCTCATAACAGTATGTCTATCTTAGCTCATCAACTTTATACATCTTTACCAAGGTAGCATATCACCAAACAAGCCATTTATGTTTGACTGGAATATGTAGTGTCACCTTGTGCTTTGCTATCGTTTTGAATGTCCCAACTGATGCACGTTTAACAAAAAAGTCAGAAGAACTACAGAACTCAACACATGATGTAATACGACAGTATTCTCATATTAAGTATGCATACATGCAAACTTTATGAAAGTCACAAGACTCAACTATTGTAAAACATGGTTGTAACCTTGAGCACAATCATTTAACATCAAAGCATTCTCACATTTTTTTAGCCTAAGCTTATATTAGCTTGAGCTATTAAATAAAAATCCATCAACCTGTGACTTTTGTTCAACCTTGGCTACATGGATTTCTTTTTGGCAAGTGTTTACGATTAACCACACTCTAACAGAATTAGTCTAATCCCTCATGCTTAATCAAGTCAAAATTATTTTTGAAAAATTACTGAAATCTATACCAGTGTGGATTGCTTTGGAATTATTTCTCTCCAGTGCTGTTTTATTCACATTATCTCTGGGGTCTTATACCAATTACTTTTTCAATTTAACAAGGGAAAGATGTTCAATATTATTGTGATTATGTGGACAATGGCCAGGAATGGAATATTTGGGGATATTCAGTATTTGGGAAAAATGGGTCAAAAGGAAAGGGAGATGGGGATAGCATGAGTAGTAAATGATGAAATCAGCACAGTAGTGACAAAGGATATTCACTCAAATCTAGATGTTGAATACATAATAAGGGGCAGAAAACATTTGTGGGAACTGCTGTAGGCCTCCGTTCAATGGTGAAAAAAGAATGACGTTATCCTGGAAATCACAGATGCATACAGCAAGCGTACTACAGTAATCATGGGTGACTTTAATCAAAACAGACTGGACAAACCAGCAATAATATTGGTGAATGAATTCTTAAAGCATGTGCGAAGACCTGGATGTCAAGAACAAACTAGGAAACAGGCAACTGTGCGTTGCATTTTTTTGCAATAAAAAGGGATTAATTAATAATCTAATTGAGAGAGATACTTTTGGGATCGTAGAATCCCTACAGTGTGGAAACAGGTCCTTAGGCCCAACAAATCCACACCGACCCTCTGAAAGGTAACCCACCCAGACCCTTTTCCCTAACCTATATCTATGCCTGATTAATGCACCTAAACGGAACATGATGGGCAATTTAGCCAATCCACCTAACCTACACGTCTTTGGACTGTGGGAGGAAACCAGAGCACCCAGAGGAAACCCACACAGATAAGGGGAGAATGTGCAAACTCCACACAGTCACCCGAGGCTGGAAGCGAACCTGGGTCCCTGGTGCTGTGAAGCAGCAGTGCTAACCACTGAGCCACTGTACCATCCTAAAGAGTTAGCTTCCCATATTAAGATCTGGTGCTGCCAGGATTTGAACCCCACATGTCTCGCTGACTAGACAGGCACTTTTCCCAACTAACCCATGGCACCACACTGCATGCGTGTGTGAACATTGGGATGAAAAATGAAGTACTCCAATCTGAAATTGGGATCTTGAATCAAATTAAAAGAAACGAGGTACATTTAAGGCATGAGTTGGCTATGATACATGAAAAGACATGATAGTGGATCGGCAATGTCTAATGTTTAAGGAATGAATGCATACATTGTACGCCAGACTCCAGTGCCAAACTGTAATAGGAAAATGTTCCAACTATGCCTAGCATAAAAAAATCTAAAGGTAGATTCCGATCCAAAGAAATATAAGATTGTGAGAAAAAAATCAGCATCCCAAAGATTGGAAGTAGTATAGAATTCAGCAAAGGAGAACCAAGGGATTTGATTAAGAAGAGAAAAGTGAGAAAGTAAGCTTGCAAAGAGCTATAACCATAACCAAACCCTCAATGTTGCAGATATTGGCTTGAGGTAAGATTAAATTAGAATTTAGAAAATACTACTTCTCATGATTTCTTGCTAACTTGAATTTATTCTTAAATGTTGCTGTGCATGCTTGCTTGGAGATTTGGGAACCCCAATCCTTTTGAATTGGGAACATACTTGTTCTGAGCTCTCTCTATCTGTTCCTCGAATGCCTTCAAATACTGTGCCACTGATTTATCTAGCTGCTTATTTCTCTGTTTGAGTTAGCTCAGTCATAATTCTGCTTTGTAAAACTGGTCTTCTCCCAGTTCAGAGCTTGTACTATTTTGAGTTCTTCAGAAGAAGGGTCAATTGACCTGAAACATTAACACTGCTTTTTCTCTCTCCACAGTTGCTGCAAGTCCTGCTGATTTTTCTAACAATTTCTGTGTGCAAATTTAAACTGTTGGGTGTGCTTTAAGCTGCATTATGATGCTGGGGGACAGGTCATTTTAGTGAGTGTAGACATTTGTGATGGTCAGGTTTTTAAAAATGGAGCAGGAGTCATTTAATTTCAGATGTTCTGTGTCTTTGGTGAGACTTTTCTTGATGGCTAGACTGTTTGGTGGCAGATAACAGCTGTCACTAAAGTAAGCTTTCCAACTGAACGCCTGCTGTCAAAAAAGATGGCTGAACACTGGCTCATGGTATAAACAGTTAAAATCCATTAGCAAGTGGATTTTCTCAGGAACAACAAAGCTGCACAATGTGACCAGCATCAAGAATATACCAGGTTGATATTGAAACCTATCCTGGCCAAACCATAAGCTACTTTCAAACTGTCACCCTGCAAGAAACTCGGTTTGGGGACCACATTCCCAGGGAACCAATTCATTGCAAATAGGGGTAACAAGGCAAATTACATAGTGTGCAGTTCTAATGCAGTGTTAATTTGCCCTTCATAAAAGTGACTATAAGATCTTGTATTGCAGGTAATGATCAGTAGTTAATAGCCATCCAAATAAGGTATTTGATTGCTCTGCTGTTGTTTTATTGGAGACCAAAAATGCTTGGAGCAAGGAGATCTTCATCCTTATATTGATTTGCCTATCATCAGACCTGTAGTATGCTAATCCTATATGCATCTAATTTGTGTGTGTCATTTCCTTGATAATTGAGTAATTGAGCAACATAACTGCGTAAATGTTGAAATTTAACATTGAAAGCCAGTCACTACTTTAGTGTATGAAGTTAGATGTTTTATGGCTTTTAAGAAATGTTCTACTTTATTCTTCTTTGCATTACAGCACCTTCAAATGACAATTCAGGCATTGCAGGATGAGCTCCGAATTCAGCGGGATTTGAACCAACTCTTTCAGCAGGACAACAGCAGTAGAACAAGTGAGCCATTTATTGCTGAGTTAACAGAGGAAAATTTCCACCACCTTCATACTGAACATGAGCGTCAGGCCAAAGAGCTATTCCTATTGCGCAAGACTCTGGAGGAGATGGAGCTGCGTATTGAGACACAGAAGCAAACACTCAGTGCCCGTGATGAATCTATCAAGAAACTGTTGGAGATGCTTCAGAGCAAAGGACTGTCCTCAAAGGTAATGGAAGAAGATCATGAGCGAATCCGCCGATTAGCTGAAGCAGAAATGCTTGTGAACCAGTTAGAAAACATAGTTGAACAAAAAGAAAAAGAAAATAATCAGCTGAGAGAGGTAAGCATTATTTTGTATTTGAACACCATTTCTCTGAAGTGTCTCTTTTCATAGTGCAGATTTCCTTACTTCGGGCACCATTCAAAGATATAGGAGCAGGTATAGGCCATTCAGTCCATTGAGCCGGCCTGAGATTCAGTGTGATCATAGCTGATAAATATTTCAACACCTTTTGCTCAGCCCATCCCTATGACTCTGTATGCCACTGGGAATCAGAAATCTATCAATTTGCAAACATGTTCAAAGACTCTGCTTCCACAGCTGCAAATGATCGTGAACTCCAAAGGTTCACAATTCTCTAAGTAAAATTGTTGCTCTTCACCTTGGACCTTATTACTAAATTAAGCCCCGTGGTTCTAGGTTCACTAGCCAGCAGAAACATCTCACTTACTTCTGCCCTGTTATCCCTTTAAGCATTTTGTAAGTTTCAATGACATCATCTCTCATTTTTTGAAATTCTAGAGAAGTAGTTCCAGTTTGCCCAATTTTTCTTCATAGGACAATCTACCAAGTTGAGGGGGACAAGCCTGGTGAACCTTGTTACACTCCCTCTACGGATACCAAAATTGCAGGCAGTACTACTTCTGTAGTCTAACCAAGCTCCTATACAATTGAAACAAGACTTCACAACTTTTGTACACTAACGTTTTTAAATAAACAATTCATTGGCCTTCCTAATAGCTTACTGTATCTGCAGGTTAGCCTTCAATGACTTAATGACAAAGACATCTAGGTCTTTTATGGACGCTTACACCTTCCAACCTCCTGCTATTAGAGAAATACTTTGTACACCTGCTTCTCCTACTAAAGTGGATAACCTCACATTTTTTTCACAATATATTCCATCTGCCATGTTCTTGCCCATTCATGAAGTCTTGTCTAAATCCTTCTAAAGCTGCTTTACGTCTTCCCCTCAAAAATATTCTGACTCTGCTTTGTATCATCTGCAAATTTGGAGATTACATTTGGACCCAAACAATATATTATGAAGAATTGGACTCCCAACTCCCTGATTATTGTAGTACCTCACTAGTCATACTCTATTAATGTGAGAAAGACTATTTATTCCTGCTCTGTTTTCTGAAAATCAAAGGGTGCTACATCTAATTCAGTAATATATTCAAGAAAGTCCAAGTTCGTTAAAAGCTCTCCGCACTCGCAAATTCATGCTGACTATTCACAATCAGGTCGTTATTAATCCTATGATTATTTATCTCTAGCTTTTTTTTAGTAGATTCTAGCATTTTTCACTACTATTGATGGAAAGCTAACGGATCTCTAGTTTTCTGTTTCTCTCTTGCTTCCCTAAATAATGAGGTACCATCTGTGAGCTTCCAACCTGCAGGAATCATTCTAGAGTCTATAGAATTTTGGAAGATAATCATCAATTTGTTGGCTATCCCTTTAGCCAGTTCCTTCAACATTCTAGGATGTAGAACCATGATGTCCTGTGGATGTAATGGCTTTTTGGACCCATTAATTTCTCCAATACAATGTTCTTACAAATGCTAATTTCCTTTAGCTCCTCCCTAGTGACTTAGATCTCTGATTCTGGGAGATTTCTGGAATCTTCCTCCAGGAAAACAGAGACAAGATAATCATTTAGCTTCTTTACAATATCTCGGTTCTTCATGCTGTCACGCAGGACGTTCTCCTGATTCTGTTTGTATTGGAGTCGCATTTGTTTTCGAAAACACTTCCTGTGTGTACCTGTAAAAACAGTTACAATTGGTTTTTATTTTTTGTTAGATTGCATCGTATTCTCTTCACCCTTTCCCTTATCAGTTTTTTTTGGTCGTCTTTTGTTGCATTCTCCAAATTTATAGGCCTTTTCTTTTAGTTTTATACAGTTTTGAACTTCCTTTGTTAGTTACAGTTGACTGATCCTTTTGAGTTTATTTTCATCTTGAAAGAATGTATGGTTTATGATAAGTCGTCGTCTTTGAGAGGCGAGGGGGAAATGAGGACTACAGATGCTGGAGCTCAGAGTCAAAACATGTGGTGCTGAAGGCACACAGCCAGTCAGGCAGCATCTGAGGAGCAGGAAAGTTGACATTTCAAGCATAAGCTCTTTGAAAGACTGTCCATTGCATAGTTATGCCTATAATGTATTTTCCCAATCCACCTACTCCCATTCCAATTTATGCCTCAATCCTTCATAATTTCCCGTATTCAAACTTAACACCCTTGCTTCAGAATGAACCACTTCACTTTCAAACTTAATATAAAATTCTGTCATACTGTGGTCACTCATCATCAAAGGTTATTTTGTGACAAGATTGATAGTTAGCCCTTTCTTATTACATAATATGGACATAACATCTAATATGTTATGTCCTCCAGTTGGCTTCTCAAAATATTGCTCGAGAAAACCATCCCAAAACACACCAGAAACTTGCTAAGTAATTGGTAATATTTTATTTCAGTACCTAAGCTAGCAACAGAGGTGCAAACTTGCAATCATTATTCATCTGCGCCCCAGCACTGTTATGGAAGCACTACAGATTTCCTGTGATCTAACAACGAAAAGGCATTTTCTCGCGGGGAATTAGGGATCAACAATGGGGTTAGCCAGTGACACCCACATCCCTTGAACAAATGAAAAGAAAATTTCGGTATAAAAGATTGGTTGTACTTACGTGCATTTACTTACCATCTGGAAAAGACCTAGTTTGAATCTATGTGGGAACATCCTCCCTGGTCAATAAGTAAATAACAACAGCCCAGCTCTGGAACCTTCACTCACCTCTGAGAGAATACCAGACTGGGACCTGCGTGGGAACACTTCTTCTAAATTGCCTCTCTGTGCAGTTTTTAAAAAAAATTGTGAAGTGTCATTACAGAGAGGTTGGGAGCTGATGGTCTGTTGAGCAGCTGTTGCTGTGGGCTGTTACAACATGAGTAACTTTTTTGAAAAAAAGAGTGAATTCTAACTAGCACAGAGAATGTGGGGATTTGTTCTGAAGAAAGGTCTCTGGACCTGAAATGTTAACTCTGCTTTGTCTCGACAGATGCTGCCAGACCTGCACAGTTTTTCCAGTGATTTATTTTCTTTTCTTCTGATTTTGATCTGATTTTCCTCATCCACAGACTTTTTGTTTCAGTCCTTCAGATAGTTTGTTTGGGTACTGGTATGCAAAACTATTGATTGGTTTCATGAACAGCTCCTCCAGACTGAGTACAAACTTTATTTGCTCAGTATTCATGAAGATTCAAGTCCTGCATGATTACTGCATCAATATTCAGTTCCCAACCTTGATCATGTCTCTGCAACAGCATCTTTATAATAGCTATTTAATCAAACCAAGGCTCTTTGCCAATTCTCAAAAGAACAGTTCATATATTTTAGCAGGTCTGATTTTGCTGCAGTGTTTAGTGGATGTCTCGGAGGCTAAACAACACGAGGTAATTTCTAATCAACTGTTCAGAGATATTATTACACACCTGAAGCAATTGAAACTTGAAGATTGGCTTCCTGACTTGGAGGTAGGGACACTACCATTGCACCACGATTACATTGAATAGTTGAATTGTGAGAACCTTGAACTTCAAATGTAAATGAGAACTGTACTTGACCTTTGCATTAGCTTAAGATATGCAATGTAACTTGTGATATTGTAGCATAGCAACAGAGGGCACTGCTTCTTAAGAAACTGGGTTTAGAACATCAGTGCAATAGTGAAGAGCTGAAAACTTCTGATAACTTAAATTTTCTACCCTTGGAAATTGATAAAATTGGTTTACTTTTATAAATCTATAGTTTTAGGATAAATAGTAACAGATTTAGAATAGAGATGAGGTAAAATTACCACTTCTCTGAAAATCTGTGAATTCACTACCTCAGATGGGGGTAGATGGTGGGACATGGAGTAAACTTAAGGAGAAGATAGATAGGCTTTTAATTAGTAATGGGTTGAAAGTGGGTAGGAAAGGAATTGAGGCCAAGATGAGATCTACCCTAATTGTATCAAATAGTGGAACAGGCTTGAGGGGTTGAGTTACCTGTGCCTGCTCCTAGAGAACATAAGATTGCTGATCTTATTAACTAGATTTCTTGACACAATTATTGGTTAATTATCAAAGCAAAAGTTCATCAAAGGCAGTGCATTCGTTTCTTAAGCTAAACTGTCAATTATATCAAAGCATAAATGCTTATCCCTCTAAATATTCCCAAAAAGCATACATGTGCACATTCTGTCTCTCACATTCACTCTTCAAGGAAAAAGAATTTCTCTGCAGGGATTAGCTTTCAGGGGAAAAATAGCACTTCAGCCAATGAGTTATTCTTGATGACAAAAAGATGAAGTGCAGCATTGTTTTGAACTCTGCCACTGTAATGTTTTTGCAAGTGGAGTCATATCACTATTCACACAGTTGTTGATCAGTTTGAAGTCTGTCCCATTTAGTGTGGCGGTATTTCTTCACTGTGAAGAGGGGCTTTGACAATAGGAGGAGTATGCAGTGGTCTCTTCTACCACTACTGTTGTAGAAAGTTGCATCTGCGATTGCTACACCGGCGAGAATGAAGGTTGGCTTCCTCACCACCTAATGGTTAGTTGATGCAATGGTGTTAATTTCACAAAATTTGCTAGATTGTGGAAAGGCTTCATCAGAGTGAATTCTTACGGAATGAGGCAGCAAACTGGAAACTCTAGCCAGTTAGCTTGATGTTCATCATTGAAAAGGTGTTGGAATCAATGACTTAAGATTATAGCTGGAAATTTAGCGAAATTCAGTCATTGGGAAGAGTCAACATGGTTTTATGGAAAACAAATAATGTTTAACCAATTGATTGTAATTTTTTGAATGAGGAATACGGAGATAAGGGGAGCCTGTTGACTTTGATTTTTGGACTGGCATGACGGAACATAAAATGTCATTGGGCCAAATCAGAGCTCATATTGGCGGGGTAACATATTGGGACTAATAAAGGATTGGCTGACAGAAAACAGTATACACAAGTGGATCTTTTGCTAATTGGCAAAATGTGACGCGTGAAGTCCTGCAAGAATTTATGCTGGGGCCTTAACTTTTTGTAATTTATATTAGATGAAGGTAATGCAAAGAAAGGTAGGAAAATATGTTGCCAAGAGAACAAAAGATTGCTGATGTAAAGAGAAAGGTTGTACGGGCAAAAATCTGGCAGATGGAATATACTGTGAGGAAATGTGAAGTCATTCACTTCAGGGAGAATAACAAAACAGAACTACTTAAATAGAGAGGGATGCAGAATTCTGAGCAGCAGACTGACCTCTTTTTACAGAGGGTGGGATGTGCTGCCAGAGAAGGAAGTGGAGGCAGATACAATAGCAGTGTTTGAGGCATCTTGACAGATATGAATAGGTAGGGAATAGAGGAATATAGACTGCGTAGAGACAAAAAGGTTTTTAGTTTAAAAGACATCCTGTGTCTGCACAGTCTTGATGGGCTGAAGGACCTGTTCCAGTGCTCCATTGTTCTTCGTTCTTTGTTCAATGTGTTCTGGTGTATGTGTCACAAAGTTTATATTCGGATACAGCAAGCAACTCTGAAAGCTCATGGAATGCTATCCTTTATTATGAGAAGAATTGAACTTAAAAGGAACAGTGTGTCGGTGAGACCACATCTCAAATCTTCTATGCAGTTTGTTTTCTTATTTAAAGAAGAATGTAAATGCTTTGGAGTTGATTCAGATAAGGCTTACTACCATGTTTTATACCTGGAATGAGCTGCTGGGCTTGTAAGTTAGATAGGCTGGAGTTGCTTCCACTGGAATTTTGAACCGTGACCAGTGGCCTGTTTGATGTATATAAAATCATCAATGGTCTTGATAAAGCAGATTTGGAAATGATTTTTTCTCGTGGATGAGTGGTGCAGAACTAGGGGGTATGAGGGACAGAGGTGGAAATTCTTTTTGAGCGTTTTGTGACCTTTGTCTCTAAATGCAGTGAGAATAGGGGTAATTGAATATTTTTAAGGCAAGGCTGTTAGGTAAGGTTCCTGTTAGGCAAGGCAATCAGAAGTATGGGGGCAGGTGGGCAAGTGGAATTTGCAGGATCACAGATCAGCCTGATTTTTGTTGAATGATGGAGCAGACCTGAGGAGTAAATGCCCTACTTCTCCAAATTTGCATGTCCAGAAATCCATTTTTCATTTCAGTTTTAATTTGTGTAATATTTCATCTGGAATTTTCTTCTTTCTGAATGATGACACTCTCGGAGGAGGGTCCATAAATATCCACCTACTCACGACAGGGGAGCCCAACAAATGAGTGCAAAATACAGGCTATAATATTTGGAAGCATCCTAAACCAGAAGTATCAATTGGACAAAACATCTCAGTCTTCTCCTCAGATCCCAGCTGCCAGCCTTCAGCCACATTGATATAAAAGACCTGAAGGCTTTGGATATTAAAAAAGACAGGGGCTCTGATAACATTGTCGCGATTGTATTGAAGGCTAGTGCCCCAAATTATCCCCAACTAAGCAGTCCCAGTACAGTTACAAGAATAAATGTACACGTGGGAAAATTGCTCAGATATGTCTTGTCCACAAAATGTGGAGCTTTTCTTATTCTGTGAACAGGAAGTATTTTGTTGACATGTTTATCCTTCCAAGTGTAGGGCTTTACAACTTATGTAGAACTATATAGGGTACATAGCTCAATGTCAATTTGATTATAGCTATCAGAAATTGGTGGAGGCAGATACAGTTACAACATTTAAAAGACATATGCACAGGTACATAGAAGAATATGGACCAAACCAGGCAAATGGGAGTAGTTCATATTAGGAAACCTGATTGGCATGGATGAGTTGAAGTGCCTGTTTCTATAATGTTACCATGGTCTAACTAAATGATAGGATTGCTCTCTTATTAGAGAGAGATGATTGGAAGTTTAATGTGGGGTCACCATGCCACAGTTGAGGAGAGAGGTTGAGAAGGAGAGTCCTTCATAGTAATCTCTTTTAGTCTGGCATACAGATGTTTGCCTTCATTAGCTAGGTTGTAGAATATAGGAGCAAGGCAGTCTTGTTACAACTTCATGAAACATTGGTTAGACCACAGATGGTCGCCACACTATCTGAAGGATTGCAATGGAGAGGATACAGAGAAGATTCAGCAGAATGTTGCCTGGAATGAAAAGTCTCAGATATGAGGAGAGACTGGAGGGCTTGGGTTTGTTTTCTTTTAAGCAGAGGAGGCATACAAAATTATGAGAGGGATAGACAGTAGATTGTGAGAATTCTTTCCCCATGGCAGACTTGACTAAGATCAGAGGGCATATTTAGAGGGTGAGGAGCAAGTGTTTTGAGGAGATCTTGGAGAGAATTATTTCACACAGAGGGCGGCTGAAATATGGAACATGCTGCCTGAGAACATGGTGGACGCAGGTACTCTTGCTACGCTGAAGTATCTGGACAGGTACTAAAAAAGCAAGGTATAATAGGCTAAGGACCAAGTGCAAGTAAATGGGATTAATGTAGTTTGGTTTTTGTTGGTTTGCGCAGACACTGGGTCAAAGGTCCTGTTTTTATGTTGTATGACTGTAATTTGGCTTTGAAGGTAGTTCAGCGTTGATTTTTCTGGATACCCAAACTAAGTACCTTCTGATTTGTAAACAATTTGAACTTTGCAGGAATCTCGGTTTGGCAATATTATGAGATCGGGGGCAAAAAATTATATGAATATATAAGTGAAAAATTAGCTTTTCCATGTTGTAAAGTACAGACAAGCAGCTACTTCCATGGTGAATGTAATGGTGGGAATCAATCACCAAGTCGTAAGATAGTGCCCATTAATATAATTGATTATGCCAAACATTTCAGAGAGTTGCAGTCTTTCAACACTGCAGTATTGTTGGAAAACGATACCATGTGGACATATTTAACCTTTTGATCGTGATGATGCAACACTGATTAAGTAGGCACATGCTAACATTGAGCACATACTGAAAGTTCAGTGTAGAATCAAAGCGCAAACATGAAGGGATTCAAGTTCATAAATTTAGCTTTATCATATTCTTGCAAAACTGATAACTGTAAATTCAAGCTCCTTTATAAAGTTAATATACGTCATTCTCCTATAATGTGCATTTCATCAATGCAATTTGGTTGTAGTGCGATCGGTGAATTGGGGAATGATTTAAAAAAAAAATGCAAACTCCCGTTGGCTATCATGCGATTCTATCCCTGGTTACCTTAAGACCATTCTCTGTGTTTACTTCAGGTCAAGCAAAAGATGATGGGGCAGTTTTTTTCTGACCTTATTGTTGGCGTTTTTGAGGATGATTTTGGAAATTATTGCAGGAAAAAAGATTTGGATTTCAAGATTCTCTTCATTTTGGACAATACACCAAGCCATCCTCCCACCATTAGTGCGTTTCTGAAAACATCAAAGTGCTATTTCTACCTCCAAACACAACCTCTCTCATTCAACCCATGGACCAGGATGCAGTAGCTACCAAGGGGGTTAATGAGAACAGTGTTCTTCAATTTTGGAAGAGCTTTATCATTAAGAATGTCATTGACATCATTATGTAGGCTAGGGGTGATGTTAGTAAGGACTGAACAAAAACAACAAAGAAAATTACAGCACAAGAACAGGCCCTTCAGCCTTACAAGTTTGCGCCGATCCAGATCCTTTGTCTAAACCTGTCGCCTATTTTCTAAGGATCTGTTTCCCTCTGCACCCTGCCCGCCTCTACCATTTCTGCTGGCAACATGTTCCAGGCACCCACCACCCTCTGCATAAAGAACTTTCCACGCATATCTCCCTTAAACTTTTCCCCTCTCACCTTGAACTCATGACCCCGAGTAATTGAGTTGCCCATTCTGGGGAAAAAGCTTCTTACTATCCACCCTCTCTATACCTCTCATGATTTTGTAGACATCAGTCAGGACCCCCCTCAACCTCCGTCTTTCTAATTAAAATAATCCTGCTTGCATTCTGTTTGGTTAAAACTTCTCCCAGGTTATCTTCATGATTATAAAGGTGTTGAACCATCAAAGGAGCTTCCAGCAATCAAAGAACATTGTGCACTCTTGCACAGCAAATTGGATTTGAAGAAGTGGAGACTGATCTTAAACAACGTGTTGCTGCAGGGGAAATTGAAACTCAAGATAAAGATGATGAAGTCCAAAGTGCAGCACTATGAAAACTTTCCATTTTGTCTTCTATCCTGAGGGAAGTTGAGAAGCAGTTGCAGCTCTTAGAAGACAATGACTCCAATGCAGAGCACAGTAGGACAGCAGCAAAAGCAAGATTCCTTTTTTAAGCCAGTCCCCAAGAAACTGTCTGAGGACAATGAGCCATAGCTGTCCACTTCTGGACTAAATATTTTCTTTCTTCATAACCCTGCACCCAGAACCGCACCTGAAAAGAATGATGATGCTGATGATGACTCTCAGCCCCTGTCTTAACACAGTACTGGAACTCAGCAATCACCGAAATCCCTTAAAGTATTAAATTTATTGCATTATTTCATTAAAATATGATTTTAACATTTAGCTAGACTGTACTAACGCGTTAGGGTAACTATTATTTTTGTTTTGATTTTTACTGATAATTTTGGTAGTTCGTCCCAAACCTATTTTTCCCGTAGGCCCCATTATGTCTACTGTGCGATTTTCTAGAACACGAGGTCATGCAAGAATGCAACTATCGTGTTATAGTAGAACAATCTGTAGCTGAAAGAATGATACAGCAAGATGTCATGTTTTATGATGGTATACTACAATAAAGGATTAAAGGTTTGATTTTCTAAACACAATCTTTGCATGCAACTTGTGCTTCAAACTCCAAAACCTTTCCCTTTTTACTTTCAGAACAGTTGATAAAACTCAGCGGGTCTGGCAGCATCTGTGGAGAGACATTAGAATTCATGTTTTGGGTCCAGTAACCTTTGATCAGTGGACCTGAAGTGCTAACTCTGATTTCTGTCCACAGGTGCTGCCAGATCTGCTGAGCATTTTCAGCTCTTTCTGATTTCCAGCAATTTGTGGTTTTGTTTCTGATTTCCAGCATCCACAATTCTTTCAGTTTTAATTGAAACCGCTCACTACATGGGTGTATTTTACATTGTCCCCGAGCGATTACTGCGATGGTAGAACTAAGTGAATCTTGCAACCTTGTTTTAACTACTCAGGAATTTGGGGGCGCACGCTCATTCCCGTGCAGTGGACCATAGCTTCTTGCTGCCTGTAGCTACTTTTCTTCTCCTGGAGCCTTACAGAATAACAGACCTTTTGAGATATTCAGTACTTGCAACCTGGTATTCTTAACACTTGCCTCAAACCTGGAAACTCTCAGAATTCCCAACAGCATCTTAAATACCGTTTGCAAGTGCAAAGACCTTACTTGATCTTTCTAGTGACAATATAGCTACCTTTTACAATTTCAAGTGTGAATTCCTTGCATTAATCTCCTTGTAACCCTATCTTAGCCTTCCTTTTAATCTATAACAGGCAGATCAGTCGGGCATGTCAGGCAGACTTCAGCACTGGTTGCATGATCCCCATCATTTTGCCCTGAATTAAAGAGAGAGTTCGAAAACATCATACTGGCTTAAATGTCAACTGTAACCATCATTTCCTTCATCTCTTCAGGATATTCATCGGAGAATTGACGTGGCTCCAGAATCAACTAAAACGAAAGCGCTGCAGACTGTTATTGAAATGAAGGTAAATAAAGATCTTTACTTTTGTTTATTTTTATTATCATATTGGCGTGTCTATAACGGTTCAGTGGATTATCTAAATTTGCATGGGGAATGTTGATTTCTGTTTGAATTTCAAAGGTGTTTGACAATCTTTGATAGAGCATCTCAGGACTTGTATACAGAACAATCTCGAGACGGGCAGATAATATTCTGTTCGGATAACTGATTGGGTAACTGATAATGTTTTTATGGGACCTCGAGGTCTTTTCGGTTAATCTGCAATTTGGATAATTGACATTTGGATAACAGAGGTTGTGATGTATTAATACTTCCTTTTTCCACATCCATAAATATGTTTTGACATTTACTCCTAGTGTTACATTTTCTTTTTGTGAGATTGAATTGGAATAAAAGCTGAGTTGGTAACAAACATAATATGAAAAGCCACTTGATTCCTGATCTTTTGAATGTTGACCCTTTTGAATATTGAGCTTGCAGTATTCATTGTTTTGAGATTTTGGACTGTGACTGTTGAGAGCAAAACTCTGGTCATGATTAAATGGAACCATTATTTAAGAAGGTAACATTAGTTATTCAACTACCTTTACTCTGTTAGCATCAATTCAGGCTTGAATGACTGAATAGCCTATATCTGTCTATGTGCATGACATTATTCATTTATACAACTGGGAATTTCTGGTAGTGCATCTGAGGTCCTTTTCCAGATGACCAAACTAACACACTGGATAATATTGTGGCTGCTAGCCTTTTCCTTTTCCTTTTCCTTTTCCTTTCCTTTCCAGGAGAAGGTGTTTTCTTTTAGCTGAGAACATCAGTATCACTTTGGAGTCTCAATGGTTCATATGTTACAATTGCAGATCTTCATTTTGGATGGTTGATCTTCAGATTATTCCATAGTGTTCTGACAGTCTAAGTTGACAGATGTACTTTGACCATAGAGACGTTGATTCTACAGAGTGTGGTCCATAGTAGGTGGGAGAGTGTATTTTAGGGATTTGTTTTCTACTCCCTGCCCCATTTGGAGTGAGCAGAGGGCATCTGGGAGAGGAGTACCCACAGAGGATGCTGCACAAAGATATTTTGTTCCTCATGCTAATGTCGAGTTGCCTGGGTATCGATTCTTGATTAGGGACTCACTCGGTCACAGCCCTGTTGTTAATTCTGTACTGCACATGACTTTCCATATAGACCTGTTAGAGCCTATATGTGACTTTATTTAACATGACAGCATAAGTCACAATCAGTCCACGTGATCTTGATGGTTATTATGCTGTCATGTGTGTCCCAACGAGCAGCAAGAAACTCCCGATGGCATAACTCAAGGAATTGTCAGACCACACATATCTCTCCGATACATCAAAGTGACAATCTATGGAGCGAGCTGCCTGGTTGTAGAAATGTACAACACTTCTTATATAGCTTAGCTGTAACCAATATGGTCAACGTCATCAGTGCTTATGCTCTTACTCTGGTCTATAAATCTCCCTTGGAGTCAAGATTAGATTAGATTAGATTAGATTACTTACAGTGTGGAAACAGGCCCTTCGGCCCAACAAGTCCACACCGACCCGCCGAAGCGCAACCTACCCATACCCCTACATTTACCCCTTACCTAACACTATGGGCAATTTAGAATGACCAATTCACCTAACCTGCACATCTTTGGACTGTGGGAGGAAACCGGAGCACCCGGAGGAAACCCACACAGACACGGGGAGAACGTGCAAACTCCACACAGTCAGTCGCCTGAGGCGGGAATTGAACC
>NC_057728.1:21669561-21712041 GCF_004010195.1 Chiloscyllium plagiosum
ACGTCAGTTGTCCGTTGTTTCTATTTTTCTCTCTTTCCGTCACTTCTCCGTCTTCATCACGTCGGGGTCACCAAATTGTTGGACTTTGGCTCAATCTACAAACTTACTTTCTTCTATGTGTGAGCCAAGTCCTGCGTGTTCTTTTAAATGAAGCAATAGGAGAAGATATTCGGTCTCACACTCTTAATTTATTTTACACAGTAAGTGAACAAAGCATTCAGAGCTCTGGGTCTAAACCCCTTTGTCCCTGACAAACTATAAAAGTATGCCAGTTCAAAAAGGAAAGACCTCGTTTTGTCCCTGCCCCAGTCTTTTATACAATAAAAAACGTCATATAAACACTGAGGTAGAATTATCTTCTGATTGGGTGTTAGTCTGACTCCTTTCCCCACCTTCTTACATTCCTAGCTGTCCGACCCCACGTGACCTTCTTTTGCCCGCGAAATGGGGCATCACGTGGCCTCCTCGACCCACTTCCGAGGCGCGAAACGGGACGTCACATGATCGCCCGCCGTCTTCCGGGGCGCGAAACGGGACGTCACGTGACCGGTCCGCACTCTTCCGGGTGCGAGACGGGGACGTCACGTGGCCACGCCCCGCACTCTTCCGAGTGCAAGATGGAGACGTCACGTGGCCACACCCCCTGCTTGGGTTACAGAGTCACCACAATTTTGAGTGCTGAATCCATCCAGAGTCACAGCCAGCCTTCCGTTTTTAAAGTAAGGAATATATTTACAGTGTCCACTAGATTTCCAGAGGCCATTTCATTATGCAATATCACAGCTAAAAGGATTGTAGAAGCGGTACTCAAATGTGTTACTAGATACAGACTACCTACAGAAATACAATCAGATCTAGGGTCAAACTTCATATCAAAATTATTCAAGGAAGTTATGGACAGCTTAGGAATAAAACAATTCAAATCTACTGCATACCATCGAGTGTTGCAGGGAGCGCTAGGAAGGTGGCATCAGACATTAAAGACCATGTTAAGGGGTTATAGTCAAGACTATTCAGATGATTAGGGTAAGGGAATTCTGTTTGTACTTTTTGCAATCAGAGGTGCACCAAATAAATCAGCCCAATTTAGTCTATTTGAATTAGTTTTCATGCATGAGGTGAGAGGACCGCTAAAATTGATTAAGGAGAAATTGTTAAATCATAATTCAGATCACACATTTGGACTATATGCCAAATTTTCAAGAATGATTAAATTGAGCGGGGGCGTTGGCTAGACAGCATTTAAAAATATCACAGCACACAATGAAACAGGAGGCAGACAAGAAATCAAAAACTCGCAATTTTGCTATCAGATGAGGTGTTAGTATTGCTTCCAGTGATAGATGAACCTTTAGTGGACCTTATCAAGTTGAAAGGAAATTGAGTGAGGTGAACAATTTGATAAGGACTCCAGACAGAAAGAAATCTGTGTGTCATTTGAATATTTTGACAGGAAAGGAAAGCCAAAGGAGACTGTTATTGATTACAACATAGGGTGAAGAACCAAGTTCAGAGGATTCTGAATTGGACATTGCTCAAATTAAATTGGTCAATGAGGAAGTTGTCAAAAATTGGAATAAATTATTGAGTAACCTTTCAGAGAAAAACAAAACGACCTGAAAGAGTTATTACTATCACATGGGGAGATAAGTGGAAATAAGCTGGGAAGTACTAACCTAATTATACATAATGTAAATATAGGAGGTGCTGTTCTGATTAAGCAGCATCCCTATCGGCATAACCCTCTAAAGTTGACACAGGTTCAAAAAGAGATTGAATGCATGCTCCAAGACAACATAATTGAAGTGAGTTACAGTGACTGGTGCTCACCATAGTAATGGTACCAAAACCAGATGGAACCCAATGGTTATGACTGGACTATCACAAAGTCAATGCAGTTATAAAGAATGATGCATATTCAATTCTGCATTTGGAAGACTGTGTTGAAAAGATGGTACAAGTGACTTGTATTTCTAAGTTGGACTTGATTGGAGGATACTGGCAGGTACCTATGTCAGAAAAAACAAAGGCGATTTCAGCTTTTGTAATACCAAATGGACAGCATCAGTTTAAAGTCATGCCGTTTGGTATGAAAAATGCGCCAGCCACATTTCAGGGACTAACCAATAAGGTCCTTTCTGAATTACCCAATTATGTAGTTTATATTGATAACCTGGTTATTTTTATTCACACATAAATGAAACATTTACAGCATTTATCAGACTTGCTTGATTGGCTTCGAGAGGCATGCTTGGTGATAAACCTGGCTAAGAGTGAATTTGCCAAAACCCAAGTCATCTTCCTGGGCCGTGTTATTGGACATGAGCAAATGGCCCCACAGAATGCAAAAACAAAGATAATTGGGGACTTTCCCACACTATCGACAAAAAGAGCAGTATTACGATTCCTGGGATTGTGTGGATTTTATCAAAAATTCGTACCAAATTATAGTGGTGTGGCTGCTCCACTCACTGAATTGCTAAAGAGAGGCAAGATGTTTCCGTGGATAGTGGACTGTCAGAAGGCATTTGACAGTCTGAAAGCTGTGTTAACCACTGTCCCAGTGTTAGCTGCACATAATTCCGCAAAGCTGAAAATGTGTTGCTGGAAAAGCGCAGCAGGTCAGGCAGCATCCAGGGAACAGGAGAATCAACGTTTCGGGCATAAGCCCTTCTTCAGGAATGATTCCTCATTCCTGAAGAAGGGCTTATGCCCGAAACGTCGAATCTCCTGTTCCCTGGATGCTGCCTGACCTGCTGTGCTGTTCCAGCAATAAAGTTTCAACTCCTTATCAAAATGGCTCAAAAGATAGAAGATCAATATCTCAACGTTAAAGTAGTCTGATTGAAGGGAGGAATTCTAAGTGCAGCTTGTTTTTCCAGGACAGTGGGATTAAATAGTCATCTGCAGTACATTCCTGTGTCTTGACTGTAGGATTTCAGCATCATTATTACCAGGACTGATTTGGTAATGATGCTGACAAAGGCAGCATTCTTACAGTTCAAGGCTGATGCCCAAAGACAAATCCTGGAATGCAAAGGTCATGACGTGAAAAGAGAGAAAAGAGACGGAGTTTGAGAGATCCAGTAACATGCTTAATCTGATCTCATTTTCAATCTCTTGGTGTCATTCTTGTTCTCTCCCAGTCTGCATCCTGTTCTCTCCTGGTCACTGTCTCATTCTTTCTCAGTCATGATTTGGAAGTGCCAGTGTTGGACTGGGGTGTACAAAGTTAAAAATAACACCACACCAGGTTATAGTCCAACAGGTTTAATTGGAAGCACGAGCTTTTGAAGTGCTGCTCCGACATCGAGTGGTTGTGGAGTATAAGGTCATAAGACAAAGAATTTATAGCAAAGGTGTACAGTGTGATGCAACTGAAATTATATATTGAAAAAGACTTGGGTTGCTTTAGTCTCTCACCTTTTTAGAATGACCAAGTTGGTTTCAGTATTTTTATATGTAAACCCCAGAACATTTTTTAAAGTTACATTTTCAAGTGAACTTCAACAATCAGTGCTATGTCAGCTCAGATAATGCATTGAAAGTGTGAGGTGCCCTCTGTGAGGCTGTCTGTGCCCAAATGTTTAGACTGATTCTATTTCGATAAAAGAAATTTACAGAATCTTACATGGATTCATGCAGTCTTTGAGCAAAATAAAATTTAATACTGAAGGACAAATTTACCCCACAAACTTATTTGAGTGTATGGGGGATTGTGAGCGTCTGTGAGAGAGTGTTTATGTGTGAGTGTAAAGGGGTGTAAGTCTGTGAGAGGGTGTGTCTGTGAGCAGATGAGAGAGGGTCTGCATGACTGTATGGGTCTGTAGGAGTGTGTGTGTAAGAGGGAGAGAGTGAATGACAGTATGTAGTGCAGTGGGGTCACCTGTAGTGTGACATGAACCCAAGGTCCCGGTTGAGGCCATCCCCACGTGTACTGAGCTTGGTAATCAGTCTCGGCTTAGCCACTTTGTGTTGTCACCTGACCCAAAGTCCACCTTGGAGGATGGTCATCCGAAGATCCCAGGTCGAATGTCCCGGTCAGCTGAAGTGCTCTCCTACTGGGAGGGAACACTCCTGGCTGGTGATTGTTGTGCAGTGTCCATTCATCCATTGCTGAAACTTTATTGCTGGAACAGCACAGCAGGTCAGGCAGCATCTAGGGAACAGAAGATTTGACGTTTCGGGCACATGCCCCTCCTCAGGAATGAGCAGAGAGTGTTCAGCAGGAGAAGATAAAAGGTAGGGAGGAGGGACTTGGAGAAGGGGCGTTGGAAATGTGATAGGTGGAAAGAGGTCAAGGTGAGGGTGATAGGTCGGAGTAGGGTGGAGGCGGAGAGGTCAAGAAGAAGACTGCAGGTCAGGAAGGCGGTGCCGGGCTGGAGGGATTCGGCTGAGACAAGGTGGGGGGAGGGGGGATGAAGAAACTGGTGAAGTCCAAGTTCATCCCCTGCGGTTGGAGGGCTCCCAGTCGGAAGAAAAGACGCTCCTCCTCCGACCGTTGAAGAAGGGCTTATGCCCGAAACGTCGATTCTCCTGTTCCCTGGATGCTGCCTGACCTGCTGCACTTTTCCAGCAACACATTTTCAGCTCTGATCTCCAGCATCTGCAGACCTCACTTTCTCCTCAATTCCGCAAAGCCAATCAAAATGGCTATCGATGTGAGTCGGTGCTGTACCCTTACAAAAAGATAATGAGAAAACGGAAGACCTAACTGGAATTTTTGCAGGAAATTGAACATTCATCAGAAATATTTTACATTTGAGAAGGAGACTTTGAGCTTAGTGTTGGCATTGCAACATTTGAATGTTCATGTTACCAGCAACATATCTCAGACAATCATATGCGCTGATCATAACCCATTGAAGTTTGTGGAGAAATTAAAGGACAAAAAATCCAAACTGTTTAGATGGAGCTTGTAGTTTCAGCCGTTCAATTTGAAAATTGTGCATGTGGCAGTACAAGAAAATGTGATTGCCGGTGCATTATCGAGATTTGAATGAGAAACTGAGGTATTCGGTGGCAGGAGTAAAACAGACTGAAACAGAATGTAGTAGTGCATGTTTGCATGTTTGTTGTCAGTGTAATGTATATGTGTGTTGTAGTGTATTCACAATTTAATATTAAAGGGTTTTAAAATGAAGCTATCTTTGGATATTGATGTTTTTCTTTAAGGGGGGAGATGTGTGATGATGATGCTCCTTTAACAAGGTTATGTTGTCCTTTGGTTTTTTTCAGAGCAGTCATAAAGACAGAGTTTCCAGGGTGTCTAGGTTTGAAAGATATTTGGGCCAATTTGATTATGCAGCTAACATATACTGCCTCAGGAAAAAAAGTCTTTCAAATTTAAAAATAACAAACTTGTACAATGAAAGGGGAGTGGACACTTCTCCCAGCTTAGCTTTTCTCTGGTTTGGTTTGGTTTTAGCAAGTAGACCCCAAAGGAGCAGGTCCGTGTTGGTCCCCCCTCTCTCTGATATCTCTCGTGTAAGACCCTGTGTTTGATTTTACCTATTTTGCCAAGGAGTGTTTATGGGGATTGTTGCAAGTATTTGGAACAGCACCTTTTAAATTGGGATAATCTGTTGGGTTTTCAGATAGTTAGGTTGTTCTGTATTCTGTTTTCTTTTGTTTGTGTTTCATTCAGTAATCTTGCAAATAAATTCTGTTTTGTTTAAACCCAAGAGGTTGGGCCAGCTGCATCACTCCTGGGATAGCCATTTTCCACTTGCTTCAAACAACTAACAAAGTTAGAGTCCAGGCTACCTTCTTGAAATGTTTGAGAGGGTCTGGCCTGGTCCATAATATATGGCTAATAAAACACACAGCATCCTATTCATAGGGAAATAAAGTACGAAAGCAATGAACTTATTTTAAACTTGTGTGGAACACTGTCTGGCTTCAACTATAGTATTGTATCCAATTCTGTGTATTACACTTTAGGAAGGGCATGAAAGCATTGGAGAGGGTGGAAAAAAGTTTCATGAGAATGGTTCTGGATGAGTAATTTCAGTTGTGAAGAAAAAAAATTGGGAATGTTTGGACTGTTTTCCTTTGGAGATGAGAAGGTCGAGAAGAAGTCTGATACAAGTATTGAAAGTCATATGTGGCCCAGGAAGAGTAGAAAGGGGAAAATTTGTTCCCATTGGTAGAAAGATTGAGAAGAGGAGGACATGGTGATTGGCAAGATCAGGAAAAATCTTTTGGCTAAGTGACTCATTAGCATTGACAGTGTGGTGAAGGAAGGTTCAATCAACATATTGAGGAGGGAATCAGATTGCTATCTAGAAAGGAAGAATATGCAGGGCTCTGGAAAGAAAGTAGATGTGTGGCAGTAGGTGAATTGTTCCTGTGGAGAGCACAGATATGGCAGGCCAAATGACGACCTCTGTGCTTAAACCAGCATCTCAGTCCTTTGTAAGTTGTGTATTACATTGAAACAAAATGAATACAACAAAATAATCAATTCAAATGCTTCCATTAAACACTACTTTAAACTATCTGTTATTATCTCAAAACAGTATGAACTGTTATTACTTTCCAGTGTCTTTTAACTAACTAATGTAAGGCTACTTAATGATCTCTGGCTCCCAGGAGAGAGGTTGAGTTATACAAGTAGACAATTCTGCTCCAGCGAGGTTTTCATTTAACTACCCACTTGGGATACAATTGTTTTAAATAAACAAACATTTATAATATAAAGAAACTAACAACATGTCCATATGCTCAACATTGCAATCTGTTTCAATCACTGAATCAATGTCAGCTTGATTAGAAACTATCTGAAAATTACTAATCTCCTCCCTGCAGAGAGAGAGCAGCAGTTTCTAGAGACAAGCATATTAGTCGTGAAAAAGGCCTTACAATAGATTAATAACTGTCAGTTTTTCTTCCACTGCTACATGTTTATATACATTTGAGTATAGGTTTGGGTATGGTTCACACCGATGACTAGATAAGTAGAGCTAATATGCCCGATTTGACTTTCAGCTAGCTACCAACAGCAGGTTCTTATTAAAACAGGATGAAAGTTTGTTTACAGTGCTGATCACATATTTGTTCCTAGCTTTTCAATTGTTTACCTTACACTATTGCCATCACCTACAATGCAGATTCTGTTACCTAGTTGTAAAGTAACTCGATCAATGACTAGATGTTATAGTTTTGAAATTGTAAACAGTTGATAATTGAGCAAATTGACAATTGAATGGAAGAAAATATTGGAAAAATACTTCAGGCTAGCCAGTGTTCTTGGAGACTACAAACAAATTAACGTTTGTTCAAACTGTTTTGAAGAGACAGATCATTAACTTGTCTGTTTTTGTCTTGGACACTGACTGACCTGCTGCTTGACTCCAGCATTTTCCAGTTTTGTTAGTTTATGCTCTTGAGTTTCCCTTTGCCTTTCCGATAATGAACAAACAGAATAGAGTTTCAATAATTGGTAGGATTGGAGCATTTCTGCTTCCTGAGCATCTGCTAATTTGATCTTGATTTAAATGATTTAATGCTGTGTCCATATATGTCATTTTAAAATACATTTCTTTTAAATGCAGTGCTGCAAATGAAAATAAGCAAGCTAAAGAAGGAGAGATGTTTGTAAGTATCTAAATTTTAACATAATTTCATATTATAATAATGACCTGTAGTTGAAACTGTCCATTTTCAGAATATGTAAAGTTGAATTTCATTAACAGGCATTGAATAGAAAGATAATAATATCTGGGCAATTAACTTTATTTTAGCATAACTGCAACTGCAATGTACATAATCTACACTTAAAAATAATGGCAATCTTAGAAATCTGTCATGAGCTATAATTTAAAAGTAAAAATTATTTAATTATCATTCAATGTCATTGTAGTTGACTATACCTAAGGTGCAAATGTGAATATTTCAGGTTCACTCCTTTCCATCATGAATATTCTTTCAGGGATCAATTATACTGTCATAGTTAGTAGTTTAAAATAAAACAAAGAACTGGGGATGTTGGAAATCTGAACCAAGAACCAGAAATTGCTAGAGAAACTCCAACAGGACTAGCAGCGTCTGTGGAGTGAAACTAGAATCAACATTTTGGGTCTAGTGACCCTTCTGAAGAACTGGAGTTTAGTTTTTTTCTATTGTAATGAGGAAGAGAAGTTTAGATTTCTGTTCAGTCACTTTTGAAGTTCCTTGTGCTGTTCTGCACGCTATATGGGCTAAACTTTGTGTTTGCAAAGCCGGACTGCTGTAATTTCACCCATGGATAAAATCCAGCGAGACTACTTGGGGTCATGAAACTGATATCATCACTTCAACCTGCTGTAGTACTTGGGCTGGAGCTGAAATTGGCAGCTGGCTATTAGTTTTAAAATACCTAATTAACAAGCGATTAAAGATACTTAGACTCCATTTGACTGAAATAAAACATGGCACATGCTATAATGCAGTGGATGCAAGAAAAACATGGCCAGTGTGATTTTTACAGTTGTGGATTGTCGAAAACACGGATGAAAAGTCTGCATTTAGAGTTATGCCTGGCGAGAGCAAGACTCTGCTGAGACTTACGAATTCGTGCAAATGTTTACTTCTGGGTCAGGTACATTTCTTGGCGAAGGGAGCAAAACCCAATGCTCTAACTTGGTGTCTGATGAGAATTGACAGTTCTGTTAGAGGACCCTTCTGGAGTGCTGTGGAGAAAGAGGAGGCCAACCTCCAGAGGTGTGATGGTTTTGGAAGGGATGCAACAGATCAGGCAGAGGTATGCTAGGGAATGTTCTGCTAACCCCAACACTAGGTCAGAATGTCTTGCCTTCAGATGGTAGAACAGCAAAGGTTTCTCTCCTATGACATACCAAAAGAGACTCTCATCTCTCTGTGATATGCTGTTGGATGAGATCATCTTGAATTGAGCGGATGGTGAACTGATGTGTGTAGCCTCAAAATAAAATGGTGGTTTTGAACTTCTGTGCCTGCAATTCATTCCAGGCAATGCATGAATACCTCAGTGGGATCACTCAGTCTGCAGCAAATCACTGCCTCAAGGTCTTAATTGATGCTGTGTTTGGGCGTGCCCATCATTAGCTGCCTTTTGCAAGTAGAAGCAGCTAATGGCTTTGCCAGCTGGTTTCCAAGAGTACAAGAGGTAATTAATTTTACCCATGCACTTACAAAAGTACTAGCTGATAGCCAGCAGCATTTACTACCCAAAAAAGATACCAATCAAAACTGCCAACTATGTATGATCACAATCAGAGAGTCATACATGTTTGTGCAAGGTGCTGACATCCTTCAAACTTCCCAGATACCATGAATACTTCCTGGTCCAGATAGGATAGCTGTCTGCTCAGTGACAAAGTATAATTCATAAAACAAAACTGGTTGATGAGTCTAGTGAATGGATCCCGAGTGTAGGTACACTGATAGCCAAGGATTGACCAGATCATTGTTTTGCTTAGAATGCAGTTCAGATATTAGGGTAGACCAGATAGCACACTCCAACATTCACAAGTCACATGATCGTCATTTGCTGTGCATTGTACAACCTGGCCCTCTAGAGAGGGGACTTCTCGAGAGGATTGGGTGTAAGCAGCCAATTGCTCCCATGAGTTCAATTAAGAACCATACAAGCTGGTCCACAGGAGAATCTGGATTCTGTGAAGATTCAAAAACATTGTAATAGCTGAGTGTTTCCAGATCAGTACCACCTTGGTGAGGTGCTTGTCTAGATGACTGGTTTAGGGCATCAACTAGCTGTGGTCCTGTTCCCCTCTATAGTAGCTGAAGAGGAAAATTGTTTCAATGAATCCGTGCAACAATCATACTTTCAAATGTGTGGCAAATATGTACTTTGTCAGCAAAATGGTATTGTTGAAGTGGGGGAGCACAGGCAAATGGGGCTAGTTTAGTTTGGGCATCCCGGTTGACATGGACGAGTTGGACCAAAAGGTCTGTTTCCATGCCATATTACTTTATGACTCTTTTCTCTAAAGGGCCTTGGTGAACCAGATAAAGACTTGACTGATCGACATATAACTCTAGACAAGGAAGAAAACAGCAAACATGACCCTGTCAAGAGCCCATACTAACATCGAAGGGTTTTGTGCCAACATTGAAAGAAATATCCCATGCATTAGTCAGGCAATAGCCTGATATTGTCTGTAGGGTATGAAGCCATGAGTATAAATGTGCTCCAAACTCCACCTTTATCATTCCTCCCTTCCAGAAGTGGCACAGTGGTACTCAGTGGGGAGAGAGTTGCCCTGGACTCCTCAACATTGACTCAAAATCATGAACCTCATAGCATTAAGTAAAATATTGACTAGGCAATACCTTGCTGAATAGCACCTATCTGTACTCCTCCAAACCCCCATCCCTACCAACTCCTGCCCCTATCACTGTTTGGAGGAAACTCTGAGGGTGAGTGTAGCATAGAATGTACTCTGGATGGCTCTGTCACAGATTGGCTCAGTGATAGCACTACTGCTCAAGCTGACCAGCTCCTAACGGACATAGCTGCTAGTCTGGGTTTTGTAGCATGTGATAAGGGAACCAGCAAGAAAGAAGAGAAACTTACTTGACCGTATTTTTACCAACCTACCTGTTATAGATATATTCGCCCATGAGAGTAACAATTAGAGTGACCACTGCACAGTCATTGCGGAGACATGATCAGATCTTCACATTGTGGAAATTGGCACGACCGACATGCTAAATACTCTGAACTTTGGACAGGTTCAGCAACTCAAAACTTGGGCTTTCATGAGTTGCTGTGCACTGAAAGTACAATGTGCAGCATTGTGGCCTGGCATATTCTCCATTCTATCATTATCATCAAACTAAACAATCAACACTTGTTCACTGAAGAGTGCAGGTTGGCACACCTGAGGTAGCACCCGTGATTTCTAAAATTGAAGTTTTAACCTGGTGAAGCTAAAATGTGGGATGACTTGTATGCCAAACAGCATAAGCAGCAAGCAGAGAGGGCTAAGAGATCCCACAACCAATGGATCAAACCAATGTGAGGTCTCTCTACCTCACATCCAGTTGTGAATGGTGGCGGACAGTTGAATAACTCATGAGAGGAAATGGTCCACAAATATCCCATCCTGAATGATGATGGAGCACTCACATCAGTGCAAAAGAGGAGACTGAAGTATTTGTCTTTATCTTCAGCCAGAAGTGCCAAGTGGATGATCCAACACCTCATCCTCCTTAGCTCTACATCATCCTATTTCAATTTTAGTCTTAAATCAATTCGATTCACTTTGTGATATCCTTAAACTCCTGAAAGTAAAGGTAAAGTTCTACGTCTGTGAGAGAGAGATTGATTCATGGTAACCTCAGGTGATGCAGGAATTGAACCCATACTATTGGCATCACTCTGCATCACAAACTAACCATCCAGTCAACTGAGTTAACCAACCTCCTTTCTGAAAGTACTGAATACTGCAAAAGCAAAGTGTTCTGACAACAGCATTCCTAGTATAATAAGATTTGTGTCACACCTCTAACCAAGCTGCTACAGTGTTGAGGTGGAGGTGCTGATGTTTGACCAGGGTAGATAAAGTCAGAAATCACACGTCACCCAGGTTATGTTCCAGCAGGTTTATTTGAAATCATAAGCTTTCGGAGTGTAGCCCCTTCAATTCACCTGATGAAGGGGCTATGTTTCGAAAGCTTGATTTCAAATAAACCTGCTGGAACATAACCTGGGTGTCGTGTGATTTCTGACTTTATCCACCCTGGTCAAACATCAGCACCTCCACCTCAATACTATAGCAGCTTGGTTAGAGGTGTGACACTATAACCCAATGTTGTGAGATTTCTGACTTTGTCCAAGCTGCTACAGTAATGCCATCTACTTGGCAATGTGGAAATTTTCCCAGGTGTATGTCATAGAGTCATAGAGATGTACAGCATGGAAACAGACCCTTCCGTCCAACCCATCCATGCTGACCAGATATCCCAACCCAGTCTAGTCCCACCTGCCAGCACCTGGCCCATATCTCTCCAAACCCTTCCTATTCATATACCCATTCAAATGCCTCTTAAATGTTGCAATTGTACCAGCCCCCACCACTTCCTCTGGCAGCTTATTCCATACACGTACCATGAAAATGTTGCCTCTTAGGTCTCTTTTATATGTTTCCTCTCTCACCCTAAATCTATGCCCTCTAGTTCTGGACTCCCCAACCCCAGGAAAAAGACTTTGTCTGTTTACCCTATCCATGCCCCTCATAACTTTGTAAACCTCTATAAGTCACCCCTCAGCCTCTGGCGCACCAGGGAAAACAGCCCCAGCCTGTTCATGATCCCACCTGGCTAATTACCACTGCGTGGAGTCAGAGAAATGTACAGAATGGAAATTACACCCTTCAGTCCAACTCATCCATGCTGACCAGATATCCCAAATTAATCTAGTCTCATTTGCCAGCATTTGGCCCATATCCCTCAAAGGAGAAAGTGAGGTCTGCAGATGCTGGAGATAAGAGCTGAAGATGTGTTGCTGGAAAAGCGCAGCAGGTCAGGCAGCATCCAGGGAACAGGAGAATCGACGTTTCAGGCATAAGCCCTTCTTCAGGAATCCTGCCTGGATGCTGCCTGACCTGCTGCGCTTTTCCAGCAACACATTTTCAGCCCCCATATCCCTCAAAACCCTTCCTATTCATATACCCATCCAGATGCCTTTTAAATGTTGTAATTGTACCAGGACTTCCTCAGGTAGCTTATTCTATATATGCAGCACCCTCTGGATGAAAAGGTTGCCCCTTCGGTTCCTTTTAAACCTTTCCTCTATCACCTTAAACCTATGCCCTCTAGTTGTAGACTCCACTACCCAGGAGAAAAGACCTTGTCTATTTACCCTATCTAAGCCCCTCGCAATTTTATAAATCTCTATAAGTTTACACCTTAGTCTCCAATGCTCCAGGGAAAACAGCCCCAGCCTATTCAGCCTCTCCCTATAGCTTAAACCCTCCAACCCTGGCAACATCCTCATAAATCTTTTCTGAACCCTTTCAAGTTTCACAACATTCTTCCAATAGGAGGGAGACCAGAATTGCACGCAATATTCCAAAAGTGGCCTAACCAATATCCCATACAGCTGCAACTTGACCTCCCAACACTTATACTCAATACTCTGACTAATAAAGGAAAGTGTACAAAACACCTTCTTCACTATCCTATCTATCTGCGATTTCACTTTCAAGGAATTATGAAACTGCACTCCAAGGTCTCTTTGTTCAGCAACACTCCCCAGGACCTTACCATTTAAGTGTATAAGTTCTGCTCTGATTTTCCTTTCCAAAATGCAGCACTTCGCGTTTGTCTAACTTAAACTTGAGGTAACCTTCTCCGCTGTCCAGTACACCTCCAATTTTGGTGTTATCTGCAGACTTACTAACTACCTCCTATGTTCACATCCAAATCATTTGTATAAACAACAAAAAACAATGGACCCAGCACCGATCCTTGTGGCACACCACTGGTTACAGGCTTCGAGTCTGAGTGTCAACACTCAGCAACAAAACAATGCCAGCATTCATTGACAATGCTATCACACTTGCAAAGGAATAGTTTGCTCACTGATCCTCTAGTTGAGTTCTGCTTTGTCTACTCTGCTTCTGACTTCACTCCAACGTCTGTACAACATGGTCAAAGGAACTGATCTCCAGAGGTGAATTCGGAGTGACTGCCCTAGACTTCAAAGCTACAGTAGACAGTGTACTAAATAGGAGTGGGGTGGGAGGGGAGCAGGAAATGGGAAATCTCTGTAACTTCAGGTCATATCTAATGCAAATGAATATTGTTATGATTGTGGATGTCAATCCAAGGACATCACTGTGTTCTGAAGGTTCTGTATTTAATCATTTTTCGGGACTTGACATCAAAGTATCATGCATACCTGATTTTTTTTTCTTTTAAAATGTTCCATGATAAGCTATTAGGACACTTATTTTCACAAGGTTGTCACATGTCATTTTATAACTGCTTGTTTGTTGGAAACCCCCTGCCTCTGTTTATGACTGTTAGATACTAGTTTCTGCTTTGGATATTATTTGGAGTAAATGGAGAGAAGCCTGCTGACAGAATCTCAGCTCTCCTTTTTTTTTGGAACTTACCTTTGTTGTAGATCCACTGTATAGTACCTGAAACTCCAGTCCAGCTAATACATGGGAGGCCTTTAAAGAGCTTGCCATTAATTTCTGAATGACTGTGATGACAAAAATTTCCATTTACATCTAGTTCTCTGTCAGAACACTAGACTGTTAGACATCTGAGTTGCTTAAACTTTATTGTTTTCAAGTATTAAGGCTTTTGGAGTGAGTTTTTTAAAACTCTGCACAGTGTGGATACCTTTAATCAATCTGTTCAAACCTGTTGTTATACACTTCTAGAACAAGTGGAATCTCCTGGGTTCAGAGGTAGGCACACTACAACCACATTATGAGAATCCATCTGCATAATCTGTTTTCACTCCCTCTTAACCCGGGGTGTGTGTGTTTGTATAGGGTTATTTAGCAGAGTTTAGTATTTATATTTCCAGTTATAAACTGAATATGATAATTAATATTATAACTTCATTGAATAGGTTTTTCTGTGTCATCATAGTTTGATTGTATTCACTGCAGAAATGTTTTTTACTCTAAGTCTGATGTAGAAGAATATATCATTGGCCGTATCAAAAACTAGACAGGATAGGTGCCAATATTGTAACTACCAGAAGAGCTTGGTTAGGGGAGCAGCAAGTTCTGTAGTACAACTACAAGACACTGTGATTTTTGAGAAGATTTGTAGCTCAGGTTGAGGTTCAGGTTGTAAGTTTGCTCGCTGATCTGGCAAGTTTGTTATCAGAAGTTTTGTCACCATGCTAGGTAACATCATCAATGAGCGTCTGGTGAAGCGCAGGTGTTCTGTCCTGCTGTCTATTTATGTGACTTGGTCTCTTAAGGTGGGTGATATCATTTCCGGTTCTTTTTTCTCAGAATGGGCTCCAAGTCGATCTGATTATTGATGGAGTTCCGGTTTGAATGCCAGGCCTCTAGGCATTCCTGTGCGTGTCTCTGTTTAGCCTGTCCTAAGATGGATGCATTGTCCCAGTTTAAGTGGTGTCCTCCTTCGTCTGTATGTATGGGCGCTAGTGATAGTGGGTCATGCCTTTTAGAGGCTGGTTGGTGTTCATGTATCCTAGTGGCTAGTTTTCTTCCTGTCTGTCCGATGTAGTGTTTGGTATTTTGTAAATGACATTTGTTTTGCTGGTTGTTGGTATAGCGTCCTTTAAGTTCATCATTAGCTGTTTCAGTGTGTTGATACATTTGTGGGCTAGCAGTCTTGAGTTGTTAGATCAGTTTGAAATCTGTCCCTTTTAGCGCAGATGGTAATGGCACACAATACAGTGGAGGGTATTCTTCATGTGGAGGTAGGACTTCGTTTGGTGGTCACTGTTATCAATATTATTATGAACAGATACATCTGCATTCAGCAGATTTGTGAGGCTGAGATCAAGTATGTTTTTGTATCTTACTGATTCCCTCACCGCCAGCCTCGCACCTAGTCTAGCAGCTATATCCTTTAGGCCCTGACCTGCTCAATCTGGAGCTGTTGTTATAATTGAGTTTTTAGAGTTGTGAACAGTAAATGAAGCTGTTTGGAGTTTTGGATTGTTTTAACAGAGGAAGTACAGACATAGCTGGCCAAATGGCCTTCTGAGTTGTAATTCTCCAGTTTTCAGTACCTCCTCAGGGCTCCTCTTAAAGTTGTTTCTTAGTTTAAGAACACTGTTTGTTCACTGGCTTTGCATCAGAAGTGATTTGTTGTTAATTGCTCATTGCAACAAAAATACTTGGAGAAAAATTATTTGCTATTCAATAGAAACTATCCTACTAGATTTTGCACTGTCTCAGTGACTTTCAGTATGTTAAGGATGACTAATGCTTGTTTTGTTCTGTGAATGATAGGCCAGTCTTTCTCTCAATTGCAAACCTCCAGCTTTTGACCTTCTTTAGTGTGAACCTAATACAGAATAATTTTAAAAATCGCAACATCAGGTTATAGTCCAACAGGTTTAATTGGAAGCACACTAGCTTTCAGAGCGTTACTTCATCAGGTGGTAGTGGAGGGCTCAATCCTAACACACAGAATTTATAGCATACAGTGTGATGTAACTGAAATTATACATTGAAAAATTGATTGCTAATTTTAGGTCTTTTTGTGTAGAATATGATTGGGTAAATCATGTATTGCCATCGATCATGATGGGACGTGAAAATGTAGTTTTGGCATAAAGCTTGCATGTGTTCCTGTACCTATTAGACGATTGATTTTTCTGTTTCTTGATGATATAATTGTTGAATACATCCACATTTGTGAAATATCAAATTAACTTTGTATAACTTGAATTGTTTTTAAGCCTGAAATGAATTTGAGTTTTTTCTTCTTTCTCAGTCATTTTAAATACAACTAACAAATGGACAAATCTCGCAGATTCATTGAATAGTTTGTTGTGATTCATTACATTCCTTGCAAAATGACTAATCATTATACAAGTATCTCATTGTCAATGTAATGGTCCTTACCAAGTCACTTACTGACTCCCCCAAATTCCTGAAGTTTAATATTTCAGTGAGATAACAAGCATGACAATGGCGCTCTTATGTAGAACTTTGCTAAACATTACAGCTAATGATTCTCTAGATACTGGGGCAAAGGCTATTGGCAAGTCTGAACTTCTGAGGCAACCTGGCGATCTCATTTGTTGCAAGAAACTAAATACTCTGCTTTATTCTTGTTTTGCTTTGTTTTTATTTTTAATTTTACTTTTGATACTTTGTTGTTTTAAAGTCTTTTGGAAAAACAAAACAAACTTTTTGGAATTTTCCAAATGTTATATCTTCACATCCATATAAATGGGGCAGATGAATGAAACTAATGATGAAAGAATCCATTTAAACCTGTGTTTAGGTTTCACTCTGTACCGAGGGTAAACATGTTGTAGCTTGAAGAGGTTCTAAAGTATTGTCAAGTGCAGCTGCAGAATATTTTACCAATTAATGGCAGACTATTTCAGAATATTTGGTCTGCTGTTAACACCAAAGCAAGGCATGTTAGCTTCGTTTAAGTGTCTGCAATGTTCTGTGTTTCATGGATTTTAAGTTTCAAGTTAAAAAAGCGATAGGGCTTTAGCATCAGAAGACACTGTTGATAGAAATTTAATTTAAATTAAATGTTCACATTTGGAACAAATAAACATGATATTATGCCAGATGCAACTGAGAAATGCTGAAAAGACGGCTCTTTATACACAATGAAAAAGCGCGGAATAAAAATTAACTCTTGCTAGTCATTTATTTAATCTCAGTTCTCAATTTAAAATAAACTAATCAGTCACCATAATGCTTTCACAAATTTGAAGTGTTGCTCTCTTTATGTCCTTTATGAATTTGTGTACATTCTTGAACATTCACGCAGATTGAACCATCAACGTACACTAGTTTTGCACTTGTATTGACATGCCACATGCCTAGACAGGCATATATTGTCTACCAGACTTCTTGTAAACTAGGTGGAGAACTGGTATAATCAAAAATTCATTTTGACATTTAGACAAGAGTGGAATGCAAGTTGTTTTTTAAATGATTCCTGAGTTTTTGAATCCTACATCAATATACAGTTCTGTATTTCCAGAGATGCTCAGAGACTTGAAGAATACTACAACAAAAATCAACAGTTAAGAGAGCAACAAAAAGCATTACATGACAACATTAAAGTTTTGGAAGACAGGTAAGATGTGATATAATTTATCGAATAATTGCATTGTGGGTCAGATTGGGAGGGGTAACATTGTAAATTTACAGAATCATTACAGTTCAGAAAGAGGCCACTCTACCCATCATACATGTGCAAACTCCATGAATAAGCATTTCACTTGATGTCATTCTCCTGCCTTTTATATAACCATGATACTATTCTGAACCTGCCTGCATTATCATCTCAGGTAGTGCATTCCAGATCTTAATCACTGCGTGAAAAAGATTCTGCTTTATTGCTTTTGTCAATTACTTTAAATCTGTGTCCTCACATTTTCCATCCTTTCACAAATGAGATGAGCTTCTTCTGAACTATTCTGTCCAGACACCTCATGATTTCTTGAGTACCTTGTATGAGATATCCTCTAGTTTTCTCCAAGAAAAATTGGCTGAACTTCTCTAGTCTTCATAACTGAAGTAAATTAAATCATCATAGAGATGCAGTAGAAATATATTTCATTGGAGAAATTGTGTTTGAATGACCAGACCTCAAATTTTCCAAGTGAGAATGTTACATGGTTGGGTCAGACCAAAGCTAGTTATCAGTGGTCCCACCTAATGGCATCTACATATCACTGTGTGTCCTATTGGAGGCAAAAAAGGGCCTAATTTAACTTTTTAAAATCACTGCCCAATGACTGCATCAGTGCCACAATACACTTATTTCACATTGATGCCAGACTTGTTGGTTTAGGAAGGGAAGCTTTCCTTGATTATTTATAGGAAGTTTGGGAGCTAAAGTAGTACAGGCTTCACATTGGTCTGTAATGCCATCCTCCAATTTAAATCAAAGCACAATTCCCATTAGCAATAGTTGAGAAGATTTGTAGCTCAGGTTGATGATAAACGTGTAAGTTAGCTCACTGAGCTTGAATGTTTGTTTTCAGATGTTTCAACACCATACTAGGTAACATGGTCAGTGAGAGTCTCTGGTGAAGCGCTGGTGGTATGTCCTGCCTCTCTATTTATAGGTCTTGGTTGCTTAAGGCGGGTGATGTCATTTCTGTTTTTTTTCAAGGTAAGGCAGATAGGATCTAAATCGCAGTGTGTATTGAGGGAGTTATCGTCAGAATGCCATGCCTCTAAGAATTCTTGTGCATGTCTTTGTTTCGCCAGTCCTATGTTGTGTGTGTTGTCCTCCAACACCCACAAACAGAGCTGCATCAAGACATTATTTCAACGAGCTACATCATATTGCAGCACCCAAGAACTATAAAAGCAGAAGAAAAATACCTATACAACATTTTCAAGAAAAACGGTACCCAATAAATGCAATCTGCCAATTCCTCAGAAACAAACCCAAACAAGCAGACACAATGCAACCAAAAACAATAGCCACATTATCTTGCATCAAACACATACCAGAAATGAGTTCCAGACTACTCAGACCCCTTGGTATCATGATAGCCCACAAACCTATCAATATACTTAAACAGCAACTAATGAACCTAAAGGATCCAGTAGATATTACCAGCAAAATTAACGTCATTTACAAGATACTGTGCAAGAACTGTTTTTTAAAAAAAGCTATACTGGACAAACTAGCTGGAAACTTGCCACCAGGGTACATGAACATCAACTGGCTACCAAAAGGCACAACCCACTATCACTAGTTTCTCTACATACAGACAAAGAAGGACACCACTTTGACTGGGACAACACACACATCCTAGGGCAAGCGAAACAAAGACACGCGCAAGAATTCTTAGAGGAATGGCATTCTAACCAGAACTCTGTCAATAAACACATCGATTTAGATGCTATCTGCCTTCCTTCAGAAAAAACACAGAAATTATCACCCACCTTAAGAAACCAAGACCTATAAATAGAGAGGCGGGACGTACCACCAGCACTTCACTGGAGACACTCTCTGATGATGTTATCTAGTATGGTGATGAAACATCTGAAAACAAACCTTCAAGCTCAGCGAGCTAATTTACATACAATTCCCATTATGCGATACCTGCTATTTTATTAGTAGATGTAGATAACACTGCTAATTTTGTAAACCAATTAATATATTGGATTACATGAATTGTACTTGAACTTTGTACCAGACACAGTAAGGAGAATTGGAAGAACAAATGTGTTTAATGCTATTAAGATTCTATGTGATAACCCATGTTAAAAAATGACCATCATTCCTGCGCAGATGTGGCCAGTGAGAAAGTGTTTGCACATGCAGCGATGATATCACCATGTTCCATACATAGTATTGTCGTCATCAGGTCGTAGCTGTTGTTGTGTGGTCGGGGAAATGAGAAAGAAACGGGGGCCCTGGAGCTAGTACAGGACAGAGGCCTGCAGCAAGAGCAGCTGGAAGCAAGGTTGTCTGCACATGGAGCAGGTAGCCAGCTTCCTGTGGCCTAAGAATGTTAAAAGGGTGGGAGACCTCTAAGATGCTGAAAAGAGAGTGGGAGAGTGAGGGAGGGAGTCTTCTCAGAGACAATGAAATCAACTAATTTTATTTTGTTGAGCAGACTACTTCATTTTACATTTTGAGATGCCATTTTCAGATAGCCAGATATTTTCCATTACTGGATAGTGACGTCCGTTTTCTTTATGCTCTTTGTGCCATCCAGAGGAAACTGCTGTGAAAAATAACAATACATCGGGTTTAATGTTATATCTAGAAATCTGTATCTGCCAGGTTCCGTGAAGAACCAGTCTACGTTCATATACTTAGGTCTCACTAGTCATGAACATGTTACCTTTGAGCTATGCCCTTCATGACCTGGATCATTAGAGGTATGTCTTTAGGATGGTTGGGACTGGGAACTCAATATACCAGGTCATAAGGTTAACAGGATGGACAGAAAAAGTGGCAGTAGGGGTGGAGTGACGTTATTGTTTAGAAACAGAATCACTTCAGTGGTGAGGATGTAATGAGGACAAAGCATCTAGTGGAGAACTTATGGATGGAACGAAACTGTAACAGGTGTTGTATGTAAGCCCCCTCATATAAACTGGTACTTCAGAGCTTTTATAAACGCACAAATTAGATAAGTGTGTAGCAAAGGCAGTGCAGTACGAATGGGGAATTTTAGCTTCGACATAGCTTGGGAGAGGCAGACAAGTACCTGTCAGAAAGCTAGTGAATTTTTGCAGTGTCTCCAGGATAGTTTCCTACAGCAAAATGTCCTTGATGCAACAAGGGTACGAGTAAAGTTGGATTTAGTTGTGAGTAATGAGCTGGATTTAATTAGGGATCTAATTGTACGTGACCATTTATCAAGTAGTGATCATGACTACTAGAATTTTAGGTTTAGGTAAGGCCAACTTTAATAAGATGATGTGGAAGTGCTGGTGTTAGACTGGGTTGGATAAGGTCAAAAATCTCACAACACCAAGTTATAGTCCAACAGGTTTATTTGAAAACACTAGCTTTTGGCGAACCTGATGAAGGAGCAGCATTCTGGAAGTGTTTTCAAATAAACCCATTGGGCTATAACCTTGTGTCGTGTGATTTTTGACCTTAATGGGATGAGACAGAGTCTGTCTACATCAAGGATGTTTGAAGAAACTAGGAAAATCTGCTAATAGGGAAAACAACTGAAGAACAATGGATAATGTTTAAAGAAACACTTTAACATGTTTCAAGACCAGTTTATACTCCAAGAGAAAAAAGCTCCACTTCACAGAAAAAAAAACATTTGTGGACAATTCTAGAGATGCGAAACAGCATAAAACTAAAAAAAGAGTTTACAAAAACAGCACAGATCCTAAACTGCAGAAAGCTAGAACCCAAAGGTTCTTGGAGATACTTGTACAGGAAACAGAAGGCTGGCACGCAGGTGCAACAGGTAATGAGGAAGGCTAATTTAATGTTGGCCCTTGTTTTAAGGTGGTTGGAATACAAGAGTAGGGAAATCTTACTGCACCTTTATATGATGCTGGCGAGACAACATCTAGAGTACTGTAAACAGTTTTTGTCCCCTTATTAAATAATAATAAATATTATTTCATTGGAAACAGTTCAGAGGAGGTTCACAAGGTTGATCCCTGATTGGAGGCATTGTCACATGAGCAATGGCTAAACAGGTTGGGGTTTTACTCATTTTTTTTAACCATATAGGATTCTTAAAAGGTTTGTCAGGGTCTTTCCACACATGCCAGAGTCTAGGACCGGAGGGCTTAGTGTTAGAATAAAGGGAAAACAATTTAAGATTGAGAAGAGGAGGAATTTCATTTTTCAGAGGATTGAGAGTCTTTGGAACTCCTTGCCACAAAGTGCAGTGGGGTCATAGTTCGGAATTATGAATATTGCTGAAAATTGAAAGGAATTTGTACTTCTGAAATAATGAATTTTACTCTGGGAATGCCAGTAGCTGATTTGCATAGGAACAGGAATAGTCCATTCAGCCCTTCAAACCTGTTCTATCATGCAGTGTGATAATGGCTGATTTGTGGCTGAATTCCATATACCTGCCTTTCAACCATTTCCCTTAATACCTTTGGTTAATGAAAATGTAGCTATCTCAGATTTAAAATTAACAACTGATCGAGCATTGACTGGCATTTGTGGAAGAAAGTTCCAAACATCTCCCACCCTTTGTGCGGAGCAATGCTTTCTAACATGTCTCCTGAACTGTCTGTCCCTAATTTTTAAAAAACGACTCTTAGTTCTAGAATTTCCAACCAGTGGAACTAATTTATCTTTATCTATACTTTTTTTTCATATCATTGTCTTGAAGACTTTGAGCACCCTTTAACCTTCTAAACTCTACAGAAAACAGGTCTAATTTGCATAATCTTTCCGCATACCTGGACTTTGGGGGTTAAAATATAACTCTTCTAAATATACTACCTTTCCTACTACTACCAAAGATACTGAAAATTTGAGTAGACAATTCAAGGCTGCTTACCTTTCTCCTTGGCTCTTCTCCCAATCTTTCCAAGTAATTTCTGGTGTCTACTTGTAAAGGGGACTATCTTAAAATTGTCTGAAAATAAATGCCTGTCTGTCAGATTGGGGCCATAATGCTTCCCTCATATGAGTTTCCCCCATCTTTTCTTGAAATGATATATCTGATGTGCCAGCATTGGCACTGTACAAAAGGAGATTCCGGGTAGTGAAACTACAGCACTTGCAAATTCCTGTTCCCTGAACTTTTTAAAACTTAGGCAGTGTTTTCCACCGAGCAGTTGTCTGCTAGGGTTGGCACAGGTTTCTGGGTCCTTGCACCAAGTTGATCCAAGATCTGCTATTTTTCAAAAATTGCAGCTTAGGTAATTTCAATACTTTTGGGTATGACAGAACTAGAATATTGCTGAAAAAAACATTTTGTCAAAGCTTTTTTACTCACCCATCAAGACAATTTTCAAGAATACGAATTTAAGGGAAAATTAACATTTATGAGCAGACAGTGCAGATTAGTTTGGAATTGAATGATGGTAGAAGCATTGCCTTGAAAATGTACAAATTAATGATGATTAACAATTAACTGCCAGGTTTTGTTTCTGTTCTAAAATGGGTAAATTGAGTCTGTTTGGCCAAGGCCTGTCTTGAGAAATGAACAAATGAATGAGCATCACTTGTTTTATTGAGTGAAATTGGCACAGTGCATGTACATTCTCTTTCTGTCTGCAACTAACAAAACTATGTATTATAATATTTGCAGCTTCCAGACCATGCAAGTGCACCACACTGCAAACCCACCTGACAACCGTGAATTGATCAGCTTTGGTTTTATTGCAAATAGTCAAAGAGATATGCTATTTGATATGATCCACCAGTCTTTGAAATGCAGGAATATGTGGTCAGGAGCAGGCCATTCAGCAAGCTTGCTCCATTATTCAATATGATTGTAGATGTTTGTTACTCATTTCTTCAACAGGGAATATTTCTTCTTAGCTTGATGACAGCATTCTGTTGGTGGCAAACACCACTTATGTTGCTAGTGTATCGTTGCAGTGTGAAATAGGTAACTTCATCTTTTGATGAAGGTTGCTTAACTTTTTAAATACCTGTCAGGATAATTTGAGACAAATTGGGTACTTTTCACGTGCAAAAGTGATTACCTTCAGGCCATTCGTGAGTTTGTTTTGAAATTTCTTTGGAATCTTTTATATGTGAACTCGGATCAGCCAGGCATACCTTGAAGAATTCACTGTCTTCAGTGACCACTGGTTTGTAGTGGGATAGTTGGGTGTAGAGGAATTCAAACTATGGATATGGGACTAAGTTAGATTAGAATGTCTGGTTGATCTGGGCAAGTTGGACTGAAGGGTCTGTTTCTATGTTGTGTGAGTCTTTCAATCAAACAAAAAATACATTTTGTGTACTTCAGAGCTAGTGTAGCATAGGGCATGATGTAGGTATCAATTTGTTCAGTCACTTTGTAGAAATGTCCATCCAATTGTGAGACTGCCTTGTTTTAGCATCATCAATACATTTGGAAATGAAACTGGTGCAAGTTTGAAAAAAATCATTTTCAATAGCTTATTTATTCTTAACATGCTTGTTGAACTATGTTATTGACAGCCCAACTTTGATTTTGATTTGAGCTAATTAATTGTTGTATTCTTCATGGCAACATCTTTATCAGAGTTCATTGCCAAATGATCAGCACTCATCTGCCATCCAGTATAAATATTGCCTTTCCTCTTTTAATTGCTGTTCATGCACATTGTCCTTATGAGTGTAAGACAAAATAGGTTAAAAAAAATCTTTTTTTTTCTAGCAATACGTGTTTATTTCTGTCTTTTGAAATCAACAATTCTGGCCTCAGTGCTTCTGCAAATTGTTCAGCTGTGAATAAACTATATTAATCACGACTTATTTGCTAACATTAAGGTTATAATCCAGTTGTGAGGGTTTTTGCAGGTATGAATGGCAGGTTTCCCTCTTCAAACTTGTAAAAGCTGAATATTGGGCCATAAACAGTGTGTGGTTTGCTGCCACTTTGTGAGGGAGGAGGATGGAGTGGAGGAGGAGGAGGAGCAGACAATCATAGTCAGAGGATAGGTTTGCTGCCCAATTTTGGATAACAACTGGACTGTCATAGATGAAGGACAATTATTGGCTTTCCAGCTTGAAAGCATGCTGTACTGCAATGCAAGTAAGACAGGTTGCTTCAACAGGGAAGTCCCCTATCTCTAATCTTTACAAATAGAAACTGAAAAATAGTTTTTGCAGTCTGAGGTGAGTGTTTAAGATGATGCCTTGTATATCCATGAGCATTAGACTAACATCAGGAATAACCTAAATAGGAAATCAAGTATACAAACTCTTGTCTGACATGTGTATCATGTAATGCCTTGAAGTGCCATGTAATGCAAGTTATTTAAACAGTGCTATTAACTCTAGAGTCTAGCAACCTACTCTTAATGTACTATGGAATTTATGTCTACATTAAAATTGGACAAAGAAACTAAAGACTGTGTTCAATTATCTGTAATTGTTGAATCTATTCTCAACAAATTTGCTATTTAGATGGAAAATCTCTTCATTATGCAGTCTATTGATACTCAAAACCCGTATTTGTTGCAGGTTGCGAGCTGGCTTATGTGACAGGTGTGCAGTTACTGAAGAACACATGAAGAAGAAGCAGCTGGAATTTGAAAATATTCGACAGCAGAATCTAAAGCTTATTACTGAACTTAGTGAGTGGATGTTTAGGAGAGGATTTCTCTTGAGAGTATTTTTTTTTCAAATAAGAAAACTTTTTCTTATCTTTCTACCTATCTCCATCGTTATCTTTAATCAACAGTGAATGACAAGATTAACCTTCAGGAAGAAAACAAAAAACTTAGTGATCAGCTTGAATCACTAGAACATCAACTGAAGTAAGTCATGAGTGTCTGTTTGCTCATCTTGTCATTTCATTGTCAAACTTTATGGCCTATCTAATTTTTATTTCTGTTGCCAGGGAGCAACAGCAGCAAGTGACCGAAGCAGCGGATGATGATGATGGAATAATCCCGGATTCTCCAATTTTATCTCTTTCCACCTCTGTAGTTAGCAGACTGCGAAGGAGAAAGGAAAATCGTCATATTCGCTATACAGAGCATGGCCATGCTGAACCTTCAGGGCTGCAGTCTGATAATGGTATTGATAAGATTTGTGATACATTAACATTACTGTACATTGTAAAACACAAGATTATCCTTGGTTACTGCTGGAAGTCTACATTTTAAAATGTTGTTGATTTATTCACGCAATTGCAAATATTAAAGCACTACCAATTGCATTCTGGGAATCCATGGAAAACCTTCATAGTCAAGTGAACATGGCAGAGAGTGGATAATTTGCATTAATAGAGAAAAATGCATTAAGTGCTATAAATTGATCACTATGTGATTCATAATATTTGAGGTTTAACAATGTCTATCAGTATCTTGCAAAGTAAAATGCTTAAAATTTGGTGTAGCCAATTATGCATCTCAAGAATTTTCAAACATACTTTCAATCTTTGTAGTATTTCAAGGGCTTCATGGATGGGTAATAAATGCTGGCCAACCAACGACACTCCCACCCCACAAGAGAATATTTAAAATATTATAAACTGGATTCTGTAACGTTTATTTGTTATAACTGATGTTTTGTTATTGTATAGAGACATGTAAAATGCTGTTGGCACGCTTCTCTGGCATGAACCAACCTATACAGAATGAAGAAATCCTAGTTGCAGATTCCTGTGATCTTGAACAATCCTCAGAAAAGAGTATGTCTGAAAATTTGTCTCTGTATGTAAATGAATTGTTTTGATACTTGTAATGAATGGCAGATGACAGTTATGTTGCAAGTTGGCTTGACAGCTCTAGCAATAGTGATCCTTGTTAGTTGAATGCATGCACCCACTATCATTGTGCAATTTGCTATTTTATATTGCAACCAGAGAAAAACAAATTCAACATGTCCTTACATTCAAAGATATGTTTTAAGTCTCAACCCTGAATACCCAACATTGAGAAATAATTGAATTGTAATGTACACCATCTTTAAATTGCAATTTTAAAATTTTGAAATTCCCTGAGAGCCAAACTGCATTTTGTCTTTGTGACCTCTGTTTGAATATAGTCCGCAGAGTTGGACAGAAATTTGTTTTTGCTGACTAAATATATTGGAATTGAGCAAGCGCTATACATGTGATACCAAACTTGCTCTCAAACTGTATTTACTATAAAGGGGCTTTTTAAATACCATTTTATATCATATTCCATCCCAAGATCTCCACGACTGCATCACATTAACCTTGGTTTGAGTGACCCAACTTCCAGTGACGCAACTTCCAAATACCCATGACCTGGAGCCATTTGGTTTATACTTTGTTTGACTTCCTTCTTTCCTTGGTTCATTAGACTGCAGAAATCCTATTTGCTATTCATGAACTCATCAACCAGGCTACTACTTGTATTTGGATTGCTTTGTACTATTTGAAGCTCTGTATCCATCAGAGTATTATGATCTCTCCATTTCCACGATTGCTCTCAGTAATTTACTCATGACTGACTTGTGTTCAATGGCCAAAAGTTTAGCAGATCCATTCGAATGCATGTTTTTGAGATTGGTTTTAAAGAATGGACGAATCGGACTGAAGGGTCTGTTTCTGTGCTGTACATCTCTATGACTGTATGGATTGAATCTACTTCAGGGTTTGGGTAAACCTGTCCTATGCACATTCATAGCTTGTAAAGCTGCACAGGTAACCCATGTATAGTTTCCTATGCAATGTTTGTATTTTTTACACTGGCCAAGGACGGGGAGATTGCATCCAATGCAGTTTTTATTTACAAAAACAGTGCAGGGGCTTGGACTTCATAACCATTGTCTTGTTCTGTAAAATTGCAGAACTCATTCCAGACTATTGGTGTAATGCCACTCATGATATTTCTGCCAGCTACATTTTGACTTGTACCTAGTTATAGCATGCTGTGAATTTGGTTTTAATGATATTCTGAATGTCATTAATAAATGCTCATTATAATGCTAGAATTTGTTAGAAATACTCAACAGGTCCAGCAGCTGCTGTGGAGAGAAAACAGAACTAATGTTTCAAGTTTAGTGACTCTTCATCAGAACTTATAAAATGACAGATATCAGATGATAGTACTCATATTGTTAATCAATATCCCTTGGGTAAAGGAACCAGTCACCTGTGTAGATTAGCCTACATGTGGCACCTGTCCCTCACTTGGTTCATTCCAACTTGGTTATACTTTTTAGATCTCTCCAAAAGGATAGTGCATGCCACCTTACCTTCATTAAGCACATCTTAAAAAGAAATGTACAGGAGTGCTGGCATTCCTGCAGATAAATGTGATGTTGGTCAATAAGACTTTAAAATCTAATTTCGATTTGTCAAAAGGAAACTCAAAGCATTTTTAATCTTATTTGGGAATTCAAGAAAAAAGTAATAAGTGGTGTAAAGTTTTAATTTGGTGTAAACTTTCAAATATATTATATAATTAAACTTTGGATGTAATTTCCCTTTTCTGTGAAGAATGCACTGGAGCCTCAATTTAAATATTTTGATTCAGCTGTATTCCCATTTTAACAAGAAACCATTTTATTAAATGCCTTATTTAATACTTTTTGCATCTTCAGCCATGCAGATGCTAAAGGACCATTTATCTGTCGAGAAAAGCAACTTTAATCTAGCTGCTGTTGTAGCAGAAACTTTAGGACTTGGCATTTCTGAGGAACATGTAAGTACTTCATTGCAGCATTTGTTCTTTAAACTAATATGGCACTCTCCTGAGCTAACAATATTCATATTTTGACTCTTGCCCTAATCTGTAATAAACATTTAATTGTAATAGAATAAGTTCTTCAAAGTAAAAAACAAGTAAAAATACTTGCTTTTTTAAATTTTTTAACCATTTCCCACCTCTGGCCTGTCCTAGTGATCTGACACTACAGAGCTGCTGACATCTGGTTGGCAGATGAATATTTTTTAAAAAGAACTTACTGACGTTGTGTTCTTAATGTGTTCCCAAGGAGATAAATTAGGTCTTTAATATCAGCAAGTCTATCCTCTGGCTGATTTTTTTCCCCCTCCCCTCAGGGATATGGGAGAGGTTGGAATTGGAGGCGGAACTTGGAGTCCTGCAGCTTGCAACCACTTTTTTTTTTGGCCCTGCATCTATTACCTGGGTAAATCAGCACAAAACTTAACGTGGAACTCTGTGTGGCCTGACCAAGATCCTGTACAGATATAACTATTTCACTACTTTTAAATTCTATATTGCATAGTCACAGTTACATTTGCAGAGCTTTGCTAATACAATTCAATCTAAAGACTTTAGTTGTTTGGAAGTTATCTTCAAAAAAGAAAAATATTTCACCATTTGAAATATTGCTCTTTCTCTTCTTAAGGACTCGCAAAGTCTTCTGAAATCGCAAAGAGACGTCACCATGACTGCACAAATTCCTCGTAACATGTTGAAAAAAGATGCCAGTAAAGCGGCAAACTCAGAACTTTTGGAGGATAGTGCCACTGGGTACGTGCATGTTATTAACAGTGATTATACTTTCCTTAGGACCATGAGCAGTAAAACCCATGTAACGTTCAGTACGTTTCAGCTTCATGTTAACTTTCTTAAATATATTGTTTTATTGTTGTTAATAAACTATAGCAATTCAGTATCGCCATTCAATGTTGCAAGTTTCATTTTAATGTTTATCATAGACCTCCTGTTCACATGGTCTTTACCCATTGCTCCCTTCCTCAACCCTGAAAATGCTGTTTCCCCATTCCACTCAAAAACCTGTTCCCCATTCCCTATCTGTGCCCACTGCCACCATTGGGTACTTTTAACTGATCTGCCCTGGCACTTGTTCTTTTCACTGGTCCTCTCGCTCCTGCTCTGCACTCACTGAAGTCCTGGGCTCCATCTATTGGCAGAAGCTAGTCAGTGCAGGTAGTCATAGAACTTCACTGATAGCTACATTAAGCAATCCTTACTACTGGATGGAGCCTGAACAGCGTAAAACTACATTTGGTGACGTTTTTAAAACATTTATTTTAAAATTTATTTGAAAATCATTTGATTTGTGAATGCAGGCATTTAGGAATGTAAAGTGTTTCAGCTTATAATGTTTTAATGTATTTTGGCTGAGAAAGATCCAGGTGCCTAACTGTACACGTTTTTATATTTGGTTTTTATTTTGAAAGTTATTTCAGCTAGGAATGCACCGTATTGCACATATAAAGTACAAGTATAGATACAGCATTTCAACATGTACTTTTTTTCTAGGCAACACATGTTCAAAGTAATCTAGCTCCATTTTTAATATTGTTTTATTTAGTAAACTGCAATTCACTTAAAGTCTTTTTACTAAGAGTCACAATTTTCAGGAATACAGTCATGACTGCAAATGAGGAACTGCAGTGGTGCTAGAGCATAAGGTTGCAGTTTTCAAATCCAACACAATTTTTGTCAGCTTGAATATGTGTGTGACATAGCCAGCTTGGACCTGTCAAGAAGGATTTAGCTGTTAAACAAAAATAAATCTAAAGTATTATTGCAACATTGCAGAGAGGACCCTGCTTCTGGATCACCTTTATTGTCACCAAATTTGATAGATTTTGTGAAGGCCCTGCTGGTGGTAATTCTCCAGTGCTTTGAGGTTCTTGCTGTGAGTTGTTCAACGTTCCAAAGCACAGGAGAGTATGGAATAAACAAAGCTGTCTGGTAAGCCATAGCTTTCAGCTTGGGTTAAAGATCCAGGTCCTTACAGTTGTTTTCTAAGTTGGCACATGGGAAGCAATGGTGAATGAAGATGAGCAATTGCAGGTTGAACATGCATGTCAACCTTCTTTGATTCACATACGATGTCCAGGATCCTTTGAAAAGCAATATTGCCTAATCTCTCTCCATTTTAAAAGAATTCTGTCTTTTCTATTTGATTTCCAAAATGCCTCATTTCACATTTTGCCACTACTGCCTTTATTTCTTGACCACTCACACAACCTGTTTGTATCCTCTTGCAGCCTCCTTGTGTCTTACAGGCATTTTGCAGCAAACTTAAATATATTACACAAATAGGACAACCCTGGCAGGCGATAAGACATAGGAGCAGAAATTAGGCCGTTGAGGCCATTGAGTCAGCTCCACCTTTCAACCATGGCTGATAAGTTTCTGAAACCCTATTCTCCTGCTTTCTCCCCCCTAACCCTTCATTCCCTTAATATTCATGAACTTATCAATCTCACTCTTAAATATATTCAATGACCTGGCCTCCACAGCCTTCACTGGCAGTGAATTCCATAGATTTACCACTCTTTGGCTGAAGAAGTTTCTCCTTATCCTCATTCTAAAAAATCTTCCCTTTATTTTAAGGCCGTGCCCTTGGGTCCTAGTCTCTCCTACCAATGGAAACATCTACTCTGTCCAGGCCATTCAATGTTCTATGTGTTTCAATTAGATCCCCCCTCGTACTTCTAAACTCCAGAGTGTAGACCCAGAGTCCTCAAATGTTCCTCATATGTTAAGCTTTTCATTCCTGGAACCATTCTCATGAACCACCTCTGAACAAGCTCCAGGGCGAGTACATCCTTCATGACATATGGGGCCCAAAACTGCAAATGTGGTCTGACTAGAGTCTTTTAGAGCCTCAGAGATACAGCCCTGCTTTTATATTCAAATCCTCTCAAAATTAATGCCCACCATTGCATTTGCCTTCCTAACTACTGACTCAACCTGCAAGTTTACCTTGACAGAATCCTGGACTAGAATTCCCAAGTCTCTTTGCACTTCAAACTTCGGAGTTTTCTCCCCATTTAGAAGATAGTCCATGTCTCTATCCTTCCTACCAAAGTGCATGACCTCACACTTCCCACGTTGTACTCCATCTGCCATTTCTTTGCCTACTCTCCTAATCTGTCCAAATCCTTCTGCAGCCTCCCCACCTCCTCAATGCTACCTGTCCCTCTATCTTTGTATCATATGCAAACTCAGCCAGAATGCCTTCAGTTCCTTCATCTAGATCATTAATATATAAAGTGAAAATTTGTGGTCCCAACACTGAGCCTTACGGAACACTACTTGTCACCAGCTGCCATCCTGAGAAGGACCCCTTTATCCCCACTCTGTTTTTTGCCAGACAGCCAAGCTTCTATTCATGTTAGCATCTTGCCTCTAATACCATGGGCCCTTAACTTACTCAGTAGCCTCCTGTATGATACCTTGTCAAAGACCTTGTTGAAGTCCAGGTAGATAACATTGGTCTAATCTGCTCATTACTTCAGTTTAGGCTGTTTAACATTGCTGAATTATTTCGCCCTACATTGATTCTGTTTTTTTCTCTCTCATCCAATGTCTTCCCAGATATATTCATGATTCTTCTGACACTTTACATTTGTCCCACAATTTCCAGTTTCCTAGTTCCAGCAGCTACATCTTCATCATGAAGATCCCTCTCCCAGTCTGTATTGCCATCAGTATTGGATGAAGGCTCTCTGCTTCTTTCTTGATAGATGAATGAATAGTCCCATTCACCACCCAATCCTTTGCCTGGTTTTGAACAATTTCTACTTTAAATTGTGTCATTTTCTCCAAGTCAAAGGTATGGCAGTTGTTACCTGTGGGGGTTCTAGTTATGCCAGCCCCTTTGTGAGGTATGCAGGGGCCGTCATCAGGCCCCCGGTACATAGATGACGTAATTGGTTTTGCTTCTTCATCTCATGTGGAATTGGAAAAGTTTAACAGGTTTGTTTCCTATTCTTCCCCCTCCCTTCTCCTTCCCTTCCTTGAGTTTTATGTTTTCATTTCTGAAATGGATATCTATCAATATCCATTATAAACCCACCAACTCAGTTACCTTGACTGCACATACACACTTCCTGCTTTCGGTAAGGACTCTATTTCATTCCATTCTTGTAGTTTCTCTCGCTCTGTTGCAACTGTTCAATGATGCTACCTCTCACAGTGATGTCTCCATCATGACCCCCTCTTTCCTCAACCAAGGAAACCCCACACTACCTCTTTACTGTAATAGTGAGATACGTAGCCATGCCTGACCAATTTCCTGGCCTTCTACCCTCATCCCTCCTGCAACCCCCCCCCCCCTAACGTAACGATAGGGTGCCCTGTTTAGCTCATTTTTCAACTTAACTGTGTTTACCTTCAAAAGATGATTTTTCATCCATTCTACCACCTCCAACAGGATACCACCACCAAATGCATCTTCCCTTCCCATCTCTTCTCAGCATTCCATAGAGTTATTTCCTCTATGACACCCTGCTACACTATTCCATCACTCCCAACATTACCTCACCACCACTTCCCCAAAATCCATTTCCCCATCTTCTAGGTGCTGCACATCCATCCTGCTAGTTTTAACCTCAAAACTGCCAAAATGTCAAATTTGATTGCTTTTTCTAACTGCTTATGGATTTTTCTTGATTATGTTATGATTTTCTAAAGTCCTCTGTTTTTACATCCCTTATTATTTTAGCACTTTTCCTGCTATTATGGTTAAACTAATTGGCTTACAGTTTTCTGTTTTCTCTTTCCCACCTTGCTTGGATATTGGGGTCATATTTGCTATTTTCCACTTTGGGGTCTATTCCCAATGTAGAGAATTCTGGAAAAGTATTTGAGTTAAATATGAAGGAAGTAATACTAGAACATTTGTAAAATCATAATCTAGTCAAGCAGAGTCAGCATGGCTTCATGAAGGAGAAATCATGTCTGAGTAATTTATTAGAGGTTTTTGAGAAAGTCTCACCAGAGTGGGTAGAAGGGATAGAAAGCATTCAACAAGATACCTCACAAAAGGTTGTCATAAAAGCCCATGGTGTTGGAGATGGTATGTTGGCATGGTTAGGGAATTGGCTAATGAGCAGGAAATAGCCACCATGGATAAAGGCTTCTTTTTCAGATTGGTGACCAGTGGGATTCCTCAGGGATCAGAGAATTAGAATTAGAATCGCTACAGTGTGGAAACAGGCCCTTCAGCCCAACAAGTCCACACCGATCCTCTGAAGAGTAAACCAAGCACACCCATTTTCTTATCCTATATTTACCCCTGACTAATGCACCTAACCTGGAAATTTTTGGGTTGTGGGAGGGAACCAAAGCTGAGACCACAAATGTTTACAAGATATATAAATTAGTGGAAGAAGGAAGTGGATGTACTGCCGCCAGATTTACAGACGACATGAAAAATAGGTGGAAAGACAGATTGTGAGAGGGCTGCAGCAGTTTACAGATATTGATAAGTAAGTGGGCAAAAATTTAGGAAATGGAGTATAAAGTAGGAAAATATGAAGTTATTCATTTTGGTAGGGAGAGCAAAAGAAAAGAATAATACTTAAATGAAGAAAACCTCAGAGCAGCAACCCAAAGGGAGTTAGTTGGTGCATAATTGTGCAACCATTCAAAGAAAGCTAGCACACAGGTGCAATATGTTATCAGGAAGGCTAATGGAATGCTGTTCCTTATTTCAAGAAGCTCGATTATAAGAGTAGTGAAGTCTTACTGCAACTTTACAAGGCACTGGTGTGACCATATCTGGAGTACTGTGAGCAGTTTTGGTCTCCTTTGAGAAAATATATTATTTAATTGGAGGCAGTTCTAAGAATGTTCACCAGGATGATGCCTGGTATGGAGGCAGTGTCTTATGAGCAAATATTAAGCAGGTTGGGACTCTACCCACTGGTGTTTAGAAGAATGAAAGGTGGTCTTGTTGAAACAAGTGAGATTCTTAAGGAGCTTGACAAGGTAAATGCTGAGAGAATGTTTCTCCTCATGGGAGAATCTTAGACTAGAGGGCATTGTCTCAGAATAAAGGGTTGCCGATTTAAGACCAAAAATAAATGGAATTTCTTCTCTGAGTGAACTTTTTAAATTCCTTGCCACAGAGATGTCTAGGGTCAGAATCCTTGTGTATATTTAAGGTTGAGATAGATGGATAAATTCTTGATCACTAGGGAAATCAAGGGTTATGGGAAATGAACAGGAGAGTGGACATGGCAACAGTTGAATCAGTGATAATCATATTGAATGGTGGAGCAGGTTTGAGGGGCTGAATGGCCTGCTTCTGTTTCTGTTTCTTGTGGTCTTATGAAATATCTAAATCAAGCATGCATCATCTCTGTAGCCATTGTATAATGTGTGTGTGCATTTCCTTCCTTTGCCCAATTTCTCAAAATTCATATTGTAATAAATTAATTATTTCCAAATATGCAGGTTTATTTATAACATAAATCATAGCTAAATGTGGCTGGAATATTCATATGTCTACCAAGTGCTGTGATTTGCCCAATTGAGAGAAGGCAACCAAAAAGTCTCAATATTTTCTTTCAGGTTTTCTTGTGCAGCAGAAGGAAATGAACAAAGTGGAAACTGGGTTTCTCAATGTAAATCTCCTGTATTTGGAATTTCAACTAAAGATTTCACTGATCGCGAAGTAAGTCTGTCATTTTTTTTGACATTTTTGGAAGAATTGGAATTTCTTGGACATGTTTAGCTATGAAATCCAAACGTTCAAAACACTTCTTATTTCCTTTTGACTTACCAGATGACAATGGTCCAACATGTTGAAGAATCAAAGCAAGGTGAACAAAAGATTGTAAAAAATCACATTGAAATTAAGTCCGATACAGCTGGGAGCACCTCTTACCTATCTACGTCTAACAGGTCGGCGAAAAGAAAAAAAATAGAAGATGAAAGGGAATTGCTCACTAATTGTGAAAAGCCTTCTTTTAGTAATGAAAATCTTTCTTCAAAATCAGAGAAGGCTGTTTCTGTAAACAGTGATAATCTTGATACGCCATTGGACTTGTCAGATCATGTTTCTAGTGGCCGGTTGGGAGATAGAAGCCAAGGGAAAGATGCAGTGTGTAATAAGTTTATGCAAGTTAACCAACTGGAATCCATGAAACAAAGTATAAAAATGACAAATTTCGGAAGAGCCTATAATGGACTTAATAAGGATCCACAGGATGATGTTTATCTGCAAGAGACCATTGGGAGATCGCATAGTGGAATATGTCAAGATGTTAAAGTAAAAAGTGAGAAAAATGATGAGGGTGCTGATTCATCAATTTGTAGATATTCTCAGCTGCAATCCAGTGATTTTTCTCAGAATGGACAACTTCCTAGTGACCAAAAGGTATGTCTTCTGTATATAGATAATATAGTTTACTTTGCCACATTTGTTCAAAGTGAGAATATCTGTGTAGTATCTCTCCATTGCAAATGAATGGAAAATGAAAGCATAGTATGACCTGTGGCATTATAGTTTGAACTACGACATTGGAAACAGCAGTGGGCACCTTGAACCTACTTTGTCATTCGATTAGTTTATGGCTGATCTGAACCTTAATACTATTTGTCTGTTATAGTTCCATATCTGTCAACCCTTTACCCAAACAAAAACTAACGTCAGCAGTAGTCATTAAAGCTATAATTGTTCCAAAATGTAGATTTTTACTATCCTTTGTGTGAATAGTGGCAGCATTGAGGCTAATGGAATTCTTCCATGCTACTGAGCTTCTGTAATATCAATCTTCCGGGGTTGGTAGACAGCTAGCCCTCTCCCAGGAAAGGCAAGAAAATCAAAGCGTTTCTACGAGACTGCACTCAGTGGCAATGAAGATGATGTGGCAGTAGGAAGTTACACTTCTTACTCATTCCCCATACCACACATCGCAGTGCGAGATCCTGGTCAAACATAAATGAGTAGAAAAATATGTTTTCATTTCATTTCTGATATGAATTTGGAACTTTTAGCAATAATTTAAATATCATATTACATATGCGTGTGTGTGTTATTCTACAAAATAATAATCAGAGGAAAGTTTTTGGCCAGAAGAGGTAGGCAACAGGAATAAGGGAATGAGGCTCTTAGTGTGTACAGGACTTACCTTTAACTGAGTAGGTTAAGAAAAAATCTATGAAGGAAAGATTCACTGCCAGATCTGGCGATGGTGGATGAACTAAAGCTGTGAAGAGAAATAAATATGACATAAAATATCAGCAATAGCAATGAACAAAAAAAGCAGAACTTGCTGGATAAACTCAACAGGTCTGGCAACATCTGTGGAGAGAAATCGAGAGTTAACATTTCTTTCTTCAGAACATAAGTAGCAATAGCAATGAAGTTCTGTGTCTTGTATGGGCCAAATCTCATTTTAAGGGATTTTGAATTGGGATATTAATAAATATAAAGAAAGCAGCAGCAGTGTGTGGAAGGAACAAATATATAGAGACTGGGAGAGAAGTTAGAACAATTAGGAAACAAGATGGAATCATGAAAAAATCAAGGAACTTGAAACAAAACAAAAAGCAAAAGATTTTACAAACAAAAAGAAAAGTCAGGTTGAGAATATGGATCACTGAAGAATGAACAGGATAAAATCAAAATCTGCAAACGTGAAATGACACAAAAGGTTAACTAATTACTATGCTTCAATATTTACTTGGGTAATGATAAATAATCTCAAGATTAAGCAGCACCCCAGAGTGTGTGCTTTGCAGGAACGGTTTTAAATAATGGGTCACATTACCAAATATATTTGAGAGATTCACTTCAGGTTGGACCTTTTATAAGTTGACGATGTGTTGTCTCTTTCCCTCTACTACCTCAATTACCGTTATGTTATAAAATTAATGGATTCCGTGGCTTCCATATCCATGTTATTTTGTTGAAGATCTGAAAATGGGCAATATGGTTGTATGTTGTTTGAAAATTTGATTTTAGTCTACAATGTTGGGAATATTTGATGATTACAATGACTTAGGTATACTTGAAGGTGTTAAACCAGAAACTTGCAGAACAGCACTGAAGTGTTCTTCAGAAGCAATGTCTGTGCTGTGATACATATAGCTTCTACATCATCAAATTCACTGACAGTGTATGGAGTGTACTGACTGACATCCAATGAGATATTTCGGGCTGATTTAGACCAGTGGGCAGAGATGACACACTCAAGATGTTGCACTCAAGTTTCAGAGGCTAAGACATAGTCTGTATCCAAAGTGATGTAGATTTCTGCCCCATTCTTTGGCAACAGCAGGTCTGCTGTGCCCTCATCTTTTCCTTCATTGCTCATGTAGATTAAGTGAACCCGTAGCAAGACCCCCTTGACTAAACACTCCCTTTGTCTATGTCACTTTATATGGTTTCCACTGAAGTGAAATGGCACAGCACTGACTCTGCTGAGATAACTTTCTCCGTGAATTTCTGAGAAAAATATTGCTTGAGTTTTGAAGTCTTTGCTAAGATCATGAAGGGTTGATGTGTCCAAAGTTAATTTCAAATATACTTTATCTCGAACAGGAAAAGAACTGTAAAATTTCAGCCATGTTTTTTGACTTCTGGAAAACCTCAATACTGACCTTTTTTTTTGTTTTGTTTTTGTTCACCAGTGACCATTTAAAGAGATCATGAAGGACTGGCCATCAAAATAATATGTAGCTTCTTTAACGTCAGCTAGTCTGAAATTTAATTGTCAATCAGAATCTTAATTAACCTCAGACTGCTATTTCTGCAATTTGGTTCAGCTTGTTTACGAAGATGGACTAAACTGCTAAAGACTTCAGCTTGACCCCAATGAAAGATCTGTAGTGCCAACAGAAAACTTGGAGAAATCAATCCCATTTTTCATTATTCATTTCCTAAAAAGTATTTCATATTCTTGTCTCAGGATTTTGAAGTCGAAGTTCCAACAAGGAAAATTGCAAAAACAGCATCCGCAGAATCAGAGCCCACCTCGGTACTTCAACCAAACCCAAATCCTTGTGCAACAATTGGAAAGTGTAAAAACACTGATAATGATGGTAAGTTAGTAATTCAGGTAACTCAGTAGCATTCAAATGATTCAATTGAATTGTGGACTTTGGATAATGTATCATGATTCTTGTCTGGCTTAGAATATTGTGAACTGGCTAATTGTTTTGAGAAATTTTGAGACTATTGTCTTTATTTTGAGTTTCTCCTTCCAGTCTGCTCCATTACAGCTTGGATCTAAAGCAAAATGTCAGTTTAAGGACCAGACATTAGTCTTCCATATCTGAAAAAAACTTATCCAGTTTCTTTTGTTTTTTTTCAAATTGATTATTCTAAGTCCCCTTTTTCAAACATTTTAAGCATCTAAAGATAGTATTTTCTTTGTAATTCATATTTTGAATTGAAATAAAAATGAGTCTGTGCTCCATTCAATGCTTTTGTGTTTTACTCTATTCAACTTGGGGGTAACTTTTCAATTATTTCAGTTGACCCTGTTCTATGCTATTGTTTGGCTTTGGAATCTATGCCATAGATTGTCTTAATTTCTCTCTACCATCATCTGGTCCAGGTTTGGCATATAGTCATCATCCAGCAGGGAGTTGTTAAACTTGTATCGAACTTTGATGAGCTGTCACTTGGTGAACTGTTTAGTATGGAGGCAATGAAGAAAATTAATAACAGATTCCTGAACATGATAGCAGAACTGAAAGATTATATTCGAAGAATTAAGTAACATAGTTCTTTAAAATGGCAAAGTAATTTGAGAGACTGGACATTGGGATGATGGAATACACACCTAGAAGCCATAAATCTAAGGTAGTGACTAACAAGTGCAACAAGGAATTCAGGAGGATTTTCTTTACTAGAATAATTAGAGGTAGAACTTTCTGCTAATTGAAATGAATGGGTACATATTATTTAAGAAATAATTAGATAAATTCATAAGGGAAAAAACAATGGAAGGGCAAGGACTTGAGTTAAATCAGGTGGGAAGAGGCTGGTCTAGTGTATAAACACTAACATGGGCCATTTAGTGTTGATTCTGAAACATAAATTCAATCCATTAGGATTAGAGTTCTCACGCCCAAGACTGGCGTACTCCCAACCTATGGATGTTTAATGTGTTAAGTGCACTGTATAAATATAAGTCAGTGTTCTTGCAGATCAGCAAATCAAGCCCAAGTAATAGGACAGACTGGCAACAATATAAACAGGCTAGTTTCCCAGTCACTGCTTCTAAATTTATCTCTCAACTTTTCCCATTTCTGGTTGGTATTGTTGACTATTCAAGCCTAGCAGTTGCCCTTTAGTACCTTTTCTCATTATGCGTCATTCACAGGTGACTCTTGAATGCTGCTGGCAATCCAGTTATGATGGATAGCGAGCTAATACTAATCCAGTTTCGTTTGTAATAGCTACTTACACAGTTCTAGCAGGGGACACAGTGGCTGCCCCTTCCTAACCCATAGATTCTGCAGCCTATCGAGCAACTTCACTATATCTTAACAAAGCACCAATATTAATTGCATCGGCCATCCATCAAGTGAAAATTTAAGTACTCTTGAGAGTCTTCTCTAGCCTCAAGCATTTCTGATTAATATTGGCACCAATGAGCATTTTGCCTTGCTTTGTAAACCTGTTTAAATACCAGATCAGAGATTTCAACTTTTTCCCAAAGAACATAGCAAGTTTCAATATATTAAATATTTTCATTATAAAACAAACCAGTCGCTGCAACTAGATGAGCTTTCCTTCATCTTTCTCTCCCTAATGCTATTTCGTTCTGTCTTTTTCTTGTATCTCTTTCGCTCCTTATCCTTCTGTTTCCTCTCTCTGCTCTCACTTCTTTCAGTCTCTTCTGGGCTGCTCTTGCCTGTTTAACCCTCGCTTCAAGCAAACAAGACCCATTTGGATTTTATATATTTCGTACCTTATCTTTGTATTCCTTTGTCAGTAGCAAATGTAATTCCATCTTTTCCACAGCCTAATCATTTTGATTTGTTGCAAAATAAAAATAAGCCACCCTATCTTTCTGATAAGATGAGGTCTATTTAAAAATTGAGATAACACGCTCATTGATTTTAAAATATTGATAATTTCAGCAACAAAATCAGAAAACATTCAGTGGAGCATGGATCCAGGAGCAGATTGCACAATGGGTGCTTCAGAAGTGGACTCAAAGGTAACCGATTATATAAATGTGAGACTGTTTGTATTATGTTTGGATCAGTTGTTCATTTTTATTTGAAATCACAGATGATTGCAATATAAAATGAGGCCATTCAACTCAATGCTGGCTCTTTGAGTGGTAGAATATGGGATTAGAATTGTTAGGTAGTTGTTTTTAACTGATAAGGTTGCAATGGGCCAAAGAGCCATTTTCTGTGCTATAAATCTATATGACCCTGACATAAATTCAAAATTAATTCTTATTGCACTGTTCATATCCCATAACCGTTATCGCTCTGCACATGCATTGAAACGTGAAGAGAGAATCGGGATAGGGTGCAAGTGGAGGGAGGAGAGCAGATGGATAGGAGAGAATTGGATGCTGGGTGGTGGGGAATGAGGATTGTGGGGAATGCTTTGATTCTTGGATTCCTGATTTGGCTGTCTGTGCATGATTTAAATGCATGATTTAAAGCAATGTCAGCAAACACAATTTTAATTCATTTTAAATGTAACAATATCAATGATATTCTGAAATTTCAAGCAATTCAACTGGACTCATTCTGCAGTGATATCATAAATTACCACCTGTCTGCTTTATTTTGTGGTGAACAAATCACTAACTCAAATCTGAATTATGCATTAGGAATGCAAAAAAAATTCCATTATTAGAACATTAATCATACGTAATGCTTTTATTCAGTTGTAGAATAAAAGCTGTTGATAGAACAATTTAAATTTTCTTTATTTCTCTAGAAAGCCATCAGGCAACCAGGGATGAATAGCCTGGATATGGACTGCACTTATGTGAGTGAAAGTATGTTGCAGAAACCAAAAGAATCAAGAATCAACCAGTCTAACCTTGGTAAGGAAACAAAAAGAATATTTTATTTTACTCTTAAGCAATTCTGGGCTAATTTCAACAGCACTATTTAGTGCAAAGACACTTTATTCCAACTAGCTATGCTGAAAATATAAAATCAATATTTCACTTACAGACCTTTGAAATTCTAACATGTCATCAAACAAATGATGTGAATGCTGTGGCCTTCTAGTGTGGAATTTAATTCCATCCCTAAGCACGGGTGGGTAAATACAGTTGGAGAGCCTATCATTTTCTAACTGCCCCTTACTAAGATGTAGAAAAGCTCAAATTGGGCCTTACCACCTAAATGGGAGAAAGTGATGTCTGCAGATGCTGGAGATCAGAGCTGAAAAATGTGTTGCTGGAAAAGCGCAGCAGGTCAGGCAGCATCAAAGGAGCAGGAGAATCGACTGGAACAGTCCATCTTCTGCAGCTACACTGTCACCACATCCCACCTTTTCCTCCGCTACATCGATGACTGTATCAGCGCTACCTCGTGCTCTCACAAAGAGGTTGAACAATTCATCCACTTTACTAACACCTTCCATCCCGACCTCAAATTTACCTGGACCGTCTCAGGCTCCTCCCTCCCCTTCCTAGACCTCTCCATTTCTATCTCAGGCGACCGACTCAACACAGACATTTACTATAAACCGACTGACTCCCATAGCTACCTAGATTACACCTCCTACCACCCTGCCCCCTGTAAAAACGCCATCCGATATTCCCAATTCCTTCGCCTCCGCCGCATCTGCTCCCAGGAGGACCAATTCCAATACCGAACAACCCAGATGGCCTCCTTCTTCAAACACCGCAATTTCCCCTCAGATGTGGTTGACGATGCTATCCACCCGCATCTCCTCCACTTCCCACTCCTCCACCCTTGAACCCCATCCCTCCGATCGCCACCAGGACAGAACCCCACTGGTCCTCACCTACCACCCCACCAACCTCCAGATACATCGTATCATCCT
>NC_057728.1:21712365-21719544 GCF_004010195.1 Chiloscyllium plagiosum
ACCTCTCTGCCCCCACCCCCTCTCCGGCCTATCACCCTCACCTTAATCTCCTTCCACCTATCGCATTCCCAACGCCCCTCCTCCAAGTCCCTCCTCCCGACCTTTTATCTTAGCCTGCTTAGCACACTTTCCTCATTCCTGAAGAAGGACTTATGCCCGAAACGTCGATTCTTCTGCTCCTTTGATGCTGCCTGACCTGCTGTGCTTTTCCAGCAACACATTTTTCAGCCCTTACTACCTAAATGCCAATTGATGCCCGAAATGGCCAACTACGCCCACTTAAGAGCCTCACTATACTGATCCCATTAGTGCTATTCTACTGGTATTTAGGAGTTGGATGTTAATGTCAGATACCCTGCTACTCCAAAGTGTTGCAGTTTTCACCAATTGAATAGACATAGGAATCACTGTATGGCCTGAAACTAATGATCCTCTGTAATACACTGAGGACTGATTTAAAAAGCTTCAGTTTTTTTTGTTCAGCCAGGAGTAATTGATGTTTTAATGGGACAATAAGTCTTAGTTATGGCTGATCAGCCAGTAACTGGACGCATTATAAAGATTAGAGTAATTTTTGTGGTATTGGACGATATTTCTCATTCATGATTATATATTATCTCCAGACCGAGCTGAACACTGATCTTAGAGTCATAGAGATGTACAGCACAGAAAGGGACCCTTTGGTCCAACTCGTCCGTGCTGACCAGATATCCTAACCTAATCTAGTCCCATTTGCCAGCACTTGGCCCATATCCCTCTAAACCCTTCCTATTCATATACCCATCCAGATGCCTTTTAAATGTTGTAATTGTACCAGCCTCCTCCACTTCCTCTGCCAGCTCATTCCATGCACACATCACCCTTTGCGTGAAAAAGTTATCCCTTAGGTCCCTTTTTAAATTCTTCCCCCATACTCTAAACCAATGCCCTCTAGTTCTAGACTTCATCCTAGAGAAAAAACCTTGTCTATTTACCCTATCCATGCACCTCATGATTGTATAAACCTCTATAAGGTCACCCCTAGCCTCTGATGGTGCAGGAAAAACAGCCCCAACCTATTCAGTCTCTCTCTATAGCTCAAAACTTCCAACCCTAGCAACATCTTTGTAAATGTTTTCTGAACCCTTTCAAGTTTCACAACATCCTTCCAATAGGAGAGAGACCAGAATTGCACACAATATTCCAAAAGGAGCCTAGCCAATGTCTTGTACAGCCGCAACATTACCTTTCCAACTCCTATATTTATTGGTCTGGCCAGTAAAGGGAAGCAAACCAAATGCCTCCTTCACTGCTATCTACCTGTGACTCCACTTTCAAGGAACTCTCCAGACCTTACCATTTAAGTGTGTAAGTCCTGTTCTGATTTGCTTTTCCAAAATGCAGCACCTCACGTTTATCTAAATTAAGTTCCATCTGCCACTCCTCAGCCCATTGTTCCATCTGATCAAGATTCCCATTGTACTCGGAGGTAACATTCTTTGCTGTCCTCTACACCTCCAATTTTGTTGTTATCTGCAAACTTACTAACTATATCTCCTATGTTCACATCCAAATCATTTGTATAAATGTGAAAAAGCAGTGGACCCAGCATCGATCCGTGTGGCACTCCACTGGTCACAGGCCTCCAGTCTGAAAGGCAACCCTCCACCACCATCCTCTGTCTTCTACTTGAAGCCAGTTCTGCATCCAAATGGCTTGATTCCAAGAATAGGTTCCTATGGTCATTTTTGGTATGGGAAACAAAAGGGAAAATAAATATAAAAGATGTGCAAAACAATATTTAAAAAATAACTGTCCTTCCCTTTACTATACATTACAGTCCTGTTAGCTTGACCAAACTCCATTTAATGGCAGAAGTTGGTTGGTGGAGCTAGACTCCCAGAACTACTTGCACTGACTGACTTCTGCCACTAGATGGAGGCCATGATTCTCAGTTTGAATTCAGGCGCAAAGAGAAGATTAGACCTGGAGCTGAAAAGTAAGAACAAAGAAGTAAGACTGGGACAAAGCAAAGCCCAGCACCAGAAAAACCGGAAGATTGAATCAGGAGTGCAGGCAGCACCAGACACACATCTGTGATGTGCAACTCTGATGCCCGTACTCAACCTCAATGCTGTCAACTCATGGAAATAATGTTAAAGTGAAAATGGCAATTGAAGGCAGGAAAAACAGGCTTCAATGGAATTAACAGCATTCAAACAAAATGACATGAAGTGCGTCAATTTAAAGCACTGATTGAGTGCACATATTGATGTTTTCGATGAGGAAATGTTGATAGCTTAGCTATTTTTTGCAAGAAATTATATCTAAGTTGGAATAATCTTCTGAGGAAAGCTGTGTAAGAGAGAGAATGTAATGAATTTCAGAAAGACAATGAATGCCTTATGGAAAACCAAACATTTGAAGGGTGAGAGGTAATGTTTCGATTTGTCTTCATGGATAAATGCATGTCTCTTTCTGGGCCTGTACAATGATTTGTTTCAAAGTATTGTGACTCCAATTATTACTGGACAAATCAAAGACTTAAATGTGCCTTGGTAGATCATTGTTTTTGATTTTAACAAGGGTTTTCTTCTCTGAAACACAAGCATGCAAAGCTGAAATTATTTGATTTTAGTAATAATAAAGAATTTAGTACCCAAATGAACAGAGAAAATAGAATAAACCAAACTATTTATATATGACATAACTTTAAAGATTTCGAGCACTCAGTAAAAAGAAATCCCATTCATCAAAGCAGCACTACTTTATAATATTCATACCAGAGAGAATTCCCTTCCCTGTCAAATCAGTACGGCTTAATTTCCCTGCGCTTCAGTTTCCCAGTCATGAGAATCTTAATTGTCTCTTCTTTGGATCTTCATACAACTGAGCTTAGACTTTCCCAGCTTCAAATATCCCTTCAGGATTTTAACTAAAAGCTTCTGGTCTGGAACTTTAAAACTAAACTCCATTCATGGAAGTAATCTATTTTCTAACTGTTCTGAACAATGCTCCTTCTTTAGGAGTAGCTGTTTTTCAACCAAGATGCCTGTAACTCTACTAAACCGTTACTAAAAAACTAAGCTACAAGTGTTTCCCTTGGCTAAAAGCACAATTCTTGAGCCTTCTAGCTGAAGCCAAATGCACAACTGTTCTGTTCACTTGTAAAACTCACCCAATGAAATCAAAACCCACTACACTCTGGGAAGTCTCTCTCTCATACTGTGCTTTATATGAAATCACTATAGCTACAAAAATATTTACAGGTTAATCATTAAACATCCGAACATAGAGAGGCCGAACCCACATATCATCAGTTGGAAATCGCAAAGCTTGGGTAAATGGTGTTGAAATATGTAAGAATCAAATGCCTTAGTTCGCAAAAGAGTATTGAGGAAAAGCATAAGTTACATGTATGAAAAAGATCTATTGTGGGTCTCATGGCTTGTTTGTTTAGCATAAGTGTCCCATTGACTCCAATTGACAGTTATGTACTTATTAGCTCCATAGCTTAGCTATGCATCTCAACATTCTCAAAACAGTAAATAATGACAAACAAAAATTCCTTTGCCATTTTGTAATTAATTGTTTTTGTTTATTTTTGCTGCAGGAAGCAGACATGTTATGGATGAAAGTCTTGCTGAGGTCTTTGACCGTACTGCTTATGGAGAATATGAATCGTATCCTGAAAAAATGAAGAGTCCACATAATGTATATGACAATGGTAATCTGGATTTTGGGATCAAATGATATTTTTGTCCAGGTGACATAGTAGGCAATAGTACAGTGTCGCAGTAGCACATTCTAACCTGGAAGTCCCTTTGTTTTTAAATATTTCCTTAATTTGTATCATGTGCCAGCAACAGGAATGGTAGAATTAACTAATAAAGGACCAGTAAAATTAATCAGACTTTCTGCTAGTGAATATTATCTAGTTATGTCTACCGAAACGTGTCATTGGTCGTTGGATAAAACCTGAGGTGCGTTTTTACTAAATATCCTATTAGCAGTCATTGTCTTTACTCAGCAATAAAGAATGACTACCTGGACAAAATAGGGTAACTCGTGACAGTGGAATACTGGCATGGCACAGGAAATGAAAGGAAATGTTAAAAAATATCATTCGCAGTACCTGATCTAAATTCCATTTTAATCTCCCTTTCAATTTGATTTAGATTTTCAATTAAATTTTGAATTTTAAGATGTCAAGTAGATAAGATAGTGAGGAAGGCGTTTGGTATGCTTTTCTTTATTGGTTAGAGTATTGAGTACAGGAGTTGGGAGGTCAGGGCTGTACAGGACATTGGTTAGGCCTCTTTTGGAATAGTGCAGGCAATCCTGGTCTCCATCCTATCGGAAACTTGAAAAGATTCAGAAAAGATTTACAAGGATGTTGCCAGGATTGGAGGATTTGAGCTATAGGGAGATGTTGAATAGGCTTAGGCTGTTTTCCCTGGAGCGTCAGAGGCTGAGGGGTGATCTTATAGAGGTTTATAAAATCATGAGGGGCATGGATAAGATAAATAGACAAAATCTTTTCTCTGGAATGGGGCCAATCCAGAACTAGAGGGGAAAGATATAAAAGAGACCTAAGGGGCAACTTTTTCACACAGAGGGTGGTGCATGTATGGAATGAGCTGCCAGAGGAAGTGGTGGAGGGTTGTACAATTGCAACATTTAAAAGGCATCCAGATGGGTATATGATTAGGAAGTGTTTGGAGAGATATGGGCCAGGTGCTGGCAGGATTGGGATATCTGGTTGGCATGGACAAGTTGAACCGAAGGGTCTGTTTCAGTGCTGTACGTCTCTATGACACTATAAGAATATGACATGAGTGAATAGTTATTATCCACTCAAAAGCACACAAGTCCTTTTCTGGAACATGTTGTTTAAAGAGAGAAAATGGAGATTGCGGTTCATATTTTTAGACCACAGGGCTGTAAAAATATAATGTAACATCTATAAATGAATGTTAAAGATAAAGGGCACAGCTATCCACGTTTGTTGGTGACTTGAAATGTTGTTTGTTGAATTGAGCCCAAATTGTTCTCAGACAGTTTCATGAGAGGTTTATCAACTCTATGGTGTGCAATTTGGAAAATCCTACATTAAGAAGGATATTAAAACCATGCAGCGAATGAATAAAGTTTCAAAGGATTTTCATGAAGTACAGTATTTTGGGAGAAACTGTTTAGCATATTGGTAACTGGAAGGTATAAATTCAGCATGATCAGGAAAACAGAAATGGTTAGTGGATAGATTGTGGACATGAACGATCCTATCTGAAGTAGTAGAAATTAATATTTTAACATGTAAGTTGAGCAAAAATGAAGTAATACATGGAGAAACAGCAAATGAATAGAAATAAAAGTCATCATTGTAAGTGTGACCGGTCCAGTGGCTGCCTCTTGTACTGTAAAGTTTTTGTTTGTTTTATACCCATTGATTTATCCACATGCTCAAAGATTCAGGACAGCAATTTGTATAAGTATGTAAATGATGGCAGAATTGACATTTTATGCAAACACTTGACTTTTTTCTTTTCAGTATTTCAAGAAGATCCAGGGAAAACAAAAAATGAATCTTTTGCACAGCCTTATTTGAACTCTGGGCAAAGGTAACAAATAATCACCAAGGTTAATGTTGTAGTCTAGACATAACGTACCCTGATGCAACTAAAAGCTTACTTTTCATACTTCAACCTTTGATCGTTGTACTTGGTGTAAGAAAAATAGGCTGCTGGTTTGATTGGGGATAAAGGAGACTATTTATCTATGATCTGGATGGACACATGCATTCTTTTGTCAATGTCATATTGCTTTAAGTATCTCCGGCTTAGTGCTGTTCAGTTGGTGACATGATCTAGAGAATGCAAATTCGACACACCCAGGGGAATGCGGGACTGAGAATTTCATCAACACTGCTGTTGTCTGCAGTATAGACACGAATTATGCATCCTACTTTCTCTCCATGAGACCCAATCGGAGACCCCATTAGCCGAAGCAAAACTAAGAAAGTGGCTGTCATGTCCATGAATGCTTCATTTGAGTGCTTTTTCCAAAAAAGTCATTAAGTAATTGCCGATCGTATTGTCACCTAAATTACAATATTTATCCAGCTACTGTTTCATATAGTGTAGTTCTTTGTATGGATTTCATCCTTTGGTTCTTCATCCTTTGGTTCCTGAAAGATCTTTCATTTTCCAAAGTGTAAATACACTTTCCATTTACTTTTGGAGATGTTAAGTAAAATAATGTTATCACATATTTATTACTGTGAACGGATATATTGATGAAAAGTACATGAGAATAAACATTTCTCAATTCATAATACATTTTTACCAAAACTATTGATCTGTTTTAACTTCCTGGAATCCTGAAAAAGTATTACATTTTCTTCTAGTCGTGTATAAAAGTTGGGGAGAGAAGTGTACTGCATACCTTCTTCATCCCAACCAAGTGTATCTTACATTTTGTTGTGTTTCATGGAAGATTCGTGAAATTATTGCATTTAATTTAATGTTTTTAACAAGTCTAATTATCTTTAAACTGTGCAATAGCAAACACACGTCACAGCAATCTTAAATATTTATTAAATATTGTACCTTAATTATTTGCTGAATAGGAAAAATACAGTTTTAAACTTCCCTCATGTTGAGGTGGTCCGTAACAAAGAAGAGAGAAGAAAATTGTATGGGCACACGTGCAAGGAATGTGATGTTGTAAGTACTGGTTAAACATATTCTAAAACTTCTGGGGCTCTAGTTTATTTACTTTGTTTCATGTTTATGGCTCAAAAATCACCTTTTTGTAACCAAAGGTGAAATCTTAAAAAAATTATTTCATTCCAGTCTGTTCTTTCTATTCATTTGTAATAAATGATACCAAATACAAGAATTTTCTGATTTTGTTTTAGATCTGAACTTTTTTTAAAGACATGGACATAAAAGTAAATATTCAATTAATGTAGGACCATATTTACTTAGGCTTTATTATTAGAATTGCATAAGGTAAAAACAATGACTGCAGATGCTGGAAACCAGATTCTGGATTAGTGGTGCTGGAAGAGCACAGCAGTTCAGGCAGCATCCAAGGAGCAGCGAAATCGAAGTTTCGGGCAAAAGCCCTTCATCAGGAATAAAGGCAGAGAGCCTGAAGCATGGAGAGATAAGCTAGAGGAGGGTGGGGGTGGGGAGA
>NC_057728.1:21722223-21769018 GCF_004010195.1 Chiloscyllium plagiosum
ATGGAGATGGAGAGGTCCAGGAGGGGGAGGGAGGTGTCAGAGATGGTCCAGTTAAATTTAAGGTCAGGGTGGAATGTGTTGGTGAAGTTGATGAATTACTGAGCCTATCGCCTGTCTCTTTGATGACTACGTAGAGCAGTTGATCTTCTCCCCACTCCCTGCCTCTTCCTCCGCTACATTGATGACTGCATTGGCGCCACCTCCTGCTCCCGCGAGGAGGTTGAGCAATTCATCAACTTTACCAACACATTCCACCCTGACCTTAAATTTACCTGGACCATCTCTGACACCTCCCTCCCCTTCCTGGACCTCTCCATCTCCATTAACGATGACTGACTTGGCGCTAACATTTTTTACAAACCCACCGACTCCCACACCTACCTGGATTACACCTCTTCCCACCCTACCTCTTGCAAAAATGCAATTCCATATTTCCAATTCCTCCGCCTCCACCGCATCTGCTCCCAGGAGGATCAATTCCACCACAGAACACACCAGATGGCCTCCTTCTTTAGAGACTGCAATTTCCCTTCCCACGTGGTTAAAGATGCCCTCCAATGCATCTCGCCCACATCCTGCACCTCCGCCCTCAGACCCCACCCCTCCAACCGTAACAAGGACAGAACGCCCCTGGTGCTCACCTTCTACCCTACCAACCTTCGCATAAACCAAACCATCCGCCGACATTTCCGCCACCTCCAAAAAGACCCCACTACCAGGGATATATTTCCCTCTCCACCCCTTTCCGCCTTCCGCAGAGACCGTTCCCTCCGTGACCACCTGGTCAGGTCCATGCCCCCCCTACAGCACCACTAATCCAGAATATTAGAATTCCACGTCAAGAGAGGGAAGGATAAGAGTCAAAGCTGGATTTTGTCAGATTCCTGTGATTCTCCTGTCCATCCAAACCTTTTGATGAACGTATGCAAATCTGGGATGGTGTGATGCAATGTAAGCCCCACCCTTATGCCTTTAGTAGTGCTTGGGCAGTAAAAGTCCCAGCTGTTTCGTGTTGCGAAGCATTAGAGGTGAATACTTTTGTTGACAGTCTGTGTTTCTTCTCTTCAGCTAGTTACTATGTGAATCTGGGTTGATATAAATAATTCATCAAGTCTATTGAGGAGATGTTTTGAATAATTCATGCTGTGCGTGTGACCCAGTTACTCTGGCACTAACTTAGACACAATCCATTTTATGTAAATTGCCTCACCCTCGAACTTCTAATAGAGCCATTGATACCTTAAGTAAATGTGATTTGGAGATGCCGGTGTTGGACTGGGGTGTACAAAGTTAAAAATCACACAACACCAGGTTGTAGTCCAACAGGTTTAATTGGAAGCACACTAGCTTTCGGAGCGACGCTCACTACCACCTGATGAAGGAGCATCGCTCCGAAAGCAAGTGGGCGGCACGGTGGCACAGTGGTTAGCACTGCTGCCTCACAGCACCAGAGACCTGGGTTCAATTCCCGCCTCAGGCGACTGACTGACTGTGTGGAGTTTGCACGTTCTCCCCGTGTCTGCGTGGGTTTCCTCCGGGTGCTCCGGTTTCCTCTCACAGTCCAAAGATGTGCAGGTCAGGTGAATTGGCCATGCTAAATTGCCCGTAGTGTTAGGTAAGGGGTAAATGTAGGGGTATGGGTGGGTTGCGCTTCGGCGGGTCGGTGTGGACTTGTTGGGCCGAAGGGCCTGTCTCCACACTAAGTAATCTAATAACCTGGTGTTGCGTGATTTTTAAGCAATTGTGTGCAAGTCTGTCAACACCATGGCTATATTGGCCCTGCAAACCTTAGGAAATTTTAGGCTAACATCTTTACTATCATACTTTTAAAACTATATATATATTGATGGTGACAAACCCTGCTTAAGGATGGATTTTAAAACCTACACCCCCCTCCATCTTCCTGTCAGCTAACCTCATATTAATTGGATTCTTATTCAGTACTTAACTTTCCCTGATACTGATTTAGGCATGATACTATTTTTTGAACAACTGCACACAAATTTTAAAAGAAAATTATGATTTAGATTGTAAACAAGATTGTTTTCTGATGTAGTAGAATTTCTAAGATGCCAAAGCACTTTGTAGTTAAATGGTATGAAGTTGGTTTAATAACCCACAATGCAAGTTCTAAGACTCAGGAGACCAGCTGTATCACTACACACAGAAGACCATAAGACATAGGAGTGGAAGTAAGGCCATTCGGCCCATCGAGTCCACTCCGCCATTCAATCATGGCTGATGCGCATTTCAGCTCCACTTACCAGCGTTCTCCCCGTAGCCCTTAATTCCTCTAGAAGGAGGATCCTTGTTTCATGCTGCTCTTCCCTGCTCCTGATGGTTTGTTTCAAAGGGAGTGCATGTAGTCGAGCATCAGTGCAGTACTTTGAACCGCATTGGTGTATGCAGTTAACAAGGGATACACATGGTTATCACTCCCTAATGTTTAGTAATCAGATATAGGGCTATAAGTAAAATAAAAAGGCAAGAAGCAGTTAAATAGATACTTTTCCTTGAAGGATGAAAATGTTTTACCAATAAAGGAACAACAGTAAATCATAATTTCTCCCTCCCCTTGCCTCCCAGAATGGGCAGTTATGCTATTTATTATTTTCTTTCTATAATTGAACCATTTTTAAAATTCTAAGCATAGTGTAATCTAATCATTACTGAATTTATCTAATTTCAAATCTTGGTAGTATTCTGTAGTTTGTGTTTTTGTGATTGTGTGTTATGTGAATTGCACTGTGATGTAACTCAGCTGCTGCCCTGGGGAAGGGGCATCAATTCCAACAGTCATTGATAGTATATTGTTAATTAGAAGAACAAAAGAAAGTGACTTCTTTGACCAGATTTTTTTTCTCTTTTTATCCTCCCATCTATTGTTTCTATGAATATTATGTTCTCAACTAAGTTTTGGTGCTCAGAACTATTTGAAGTCCCGCTGAGAACTATTTGAAAATGGAAGGAGAGAGTTGTTATTGACGAAGAGTATTGTTCTACTTTACAACTTGCAATTTGAAGTTCAAGAGTACAGTCTATGTTGTATATTCTAATTCATTCACCTTTATTTAAGTATTATGCAGATCTACCAGAGGAAGAAAGATTGAAAAAGTTGGCAAACTGCTCAAGGCATAGATTCCGGTACATCCCACCAAACACACCTGAGAATTTCTGGGAGGTAGGGTTCCCCTCAACACAAACCTGTGTTGATCGAGGTGAGAAAGTACAGACTAACTTGGTTGGGCAGTCAAGTTTGTTTGTTCTTTTTAGTGATAACTACATTCTTACATATAACTCTGTTTGCTTTTGACAGTTTTTATTTTCAAATTAACCAGGGGAAACCATTTTAATATTGTTCTCCCGGTTTGGGACTTGAGAGAGTGCTGCCTCAGGGAAACCTGATGTGATGTGTCTCATCAGCGTTATTAGTTATTCTTAAGGAATAACATAATTTGGAAATGCTAATATTACAAAGTGCGAGTACTAATGCCAAACTTGTCTCTTAATGGGTTAGGACTAATAAAGTGATGGCAAAAGTGAGGACTGCAGATGCTGGAAATCAGAGTCTAGATTAGAGTGGTGCTGGAAATGCACAGAAGGTCCGGCAGCATCCGAGGAGTAAGAAAAATCAATATTTCGGGCAAAAGCCCTTCATCAGGAATGAAGGCAGGGAGCCTCCGGGATGGAGAGATAAATGGGAGGAGGGTGAGGCTGGGGAGAAGGTAACAAAGAGTACGTTAGGTGGATGGAAGTGATAGGTCAGAAGGGAGGGTGGAGTGGATAGGTGGGAAGGAAGATTGGCAGGTAGGACAGGTCATGAGGACAGTGCTGAGCTGGAAGTTTGGAATTGGGGTAAGGTGGGGGAGGGGAAATGAGGAAACTGGTGAAGTCCACATTGATGCCCTAGGGCTGAAGTGGTTGAAAAAAGCTCCAATTTTTCCTGCTCAGACGCTGCCTGACCTATTGTGTTTTTCCAGCACCACTCTAATCTGGACTCTAATAAAGTGATGACCAGACAGACAAAGGTCATGTGGTACCAGCTGGTATCAGATTTCCATAACAGCATTTAGCCAGTCCCATTTCTCGGGTTTTATCCCACAGTCCAAAAATTTCTTTCCATTCAGTGTTTATTCAATTCCCCTCTGAAACCCTTGCATTACAGTGTGCCGAATAGATACGGATATCACGCTGATTTGGTTAATACAAGTTCCTTTACGTTTTTTAGGATTTAAAAAAAAATCTATATTGAGTTTCACACTGGCTTTGATTGTCCTTGTGTTTCTTCATGGTTATGGTTTCTTGAAAGAAGCATTTATACTGATCCTTGTTTAGGGGTCACTCGTTAAATTACAAAATAATGCACTCAAAATATTTAAATCAAATTTATAGCCAAATATGTGTGACCAAGTCACAACAACTACGGTACAATGTTAAAATGTAAATTAAAATACTTTCTTGTAACAACATCTCAAAGTGGAGAATAAGATGCGTTAACAGAAACTTTGTTATTTATAGCAGTCACATAGCTGGTCTGATAACACTTTGCCACATAATGCAGCCACTTCTCAGTGTGCATCCATGCAGAGGTACAGGAGAATTAACACTTCTATATTTATGGAATTCAGGGTATTGGGAGGCTGAATAAATTTGATTTCATGCCTTTAGGCCAATATCTTTAACATTATGAAAAAAGATATTTGATGTTCCAACAGTTCACTCTAATTGTTCTAGAGCTAGTATAACTTGCTCTTCACTTGAACTCTTGGAGATCATTGTATAGTTAGTTTGCTATATTTTATTCTGGTAATACAGCAGTTAGTTTGACACTTCGGATAAGCTGTTGGGAAAGAGAGAGCTATGAAATAAAGAGGCAGTGAGAATAGTGGGAGCCAGATGATTGGCTTGGGGAATTATTGTGAAGTCATGCAAGGCAATCTGCTTGAAATGGGGAGTAAAGCATGGTAATTAGTTTGCACATTCTCCCTGTGTCTGCGTGGGTTTCCTCCGGGTGCTCCGGGTTCCTCCCACAGTCCAAAGACGTGCAGGTCAGGTGAATTGTCCATGCTAAATTGCCCATAGGGTTAGGTGCATTAGTCAGAGGGAAATGAGTCTGGGTGGGTTGCTCTTCAGAGGGTCGGTGTGGATTGGTTGGGTCGAAGGGCCTGTTTCCACAATTGTAGGGAATCTAATCAAATCTAAAAAAAAATTACTTTTACCCTGTATAAGCCCAAGTTTGAGTAAACTCAGTAAAACTGATCACAGTAGTTGTGCTATCTTCATGTAACTGTAAAATAAAGATCTTGGACAGAATGAAGAAGTAAACATCATGAGTATTAAATCAAGGTTGCAAGTAGATTGTCATCAGACAGAATGCAAAATGATACTTTTCTATGGTGAAATCCATTTATTTTGATACATAAATGCGAGGTGCTGCATTTTGGCAAGCAAATCTTAGCAGGACTTATACACTTAATGGTAAGGAGTGACCTTGAAGTGCAGGTTAGTAGCTCCTTGAAAGTGGAGTTGCAGGTAGATAGGATAGTACAGAAGACGTTTGGTATGTTTTCCTTTATTGGTCAGAGTATTGAGTACAGGAGTTGGGAGGTCATGTTGCGGCTGTACAGGACATTGATTAGGCCACTGTTGGAATATTATGTGCAATTCTGGTTTCCTTCCTTTTGGAAAGATGTTTTGGTACTTGGAACGGATTCAGAAAAGATTTACAAGGATGTTAGCAGGGTTGGAGGATTTGAGCTATAGGGAGATGTTGAATAGGCTGGGGCTGTTTTCCCTAGAGTGTCGGAGGCTGAGGGGTGACCTTATAGAGGTTTATAAAATCATGAGGGGCATGGATAGGGTAAATAGACAAAGTCTCTTCCCTGGAGTGGGAGTCCAGAACTAGAGGGCATAGGTTAGGGTCAGAGGGGAAAGGTAAAAGAGACCTAAGGGACAACTTTTTCACACAGAAGATGGTATGTGTATGGAATAAGCTGCTAGAGGCAGTAGTGGAGGCTAGTACAATTGCAACATTTAAAGGCATCTGGATGGGTATATGAATAGGAAGGGTTTGGAGGGATATGGGCCGGGTGCTGGCAGGTGGGACTAGATTGGGTTGGGATATCTGGTCAGCATGGACGGCTTGGATCGTAAGGTCTGTTTCCATGCTGTACATCTCTGACTCTATCCTTTTCCATTGAGAGCTGACATTGCACCACCTAGTGGTATTTAATTTAAATTGCAACTTGAAATAATCAAATCTCTCAAAATCAAATATGTCTGCCATTGATGCTCAGGTTACATCAAAGAAGAAAACACACCTTGTCAGCGCCCAAGACGGAGGCGTCCTTACAATCCAACATTTCTACCAAAGGACAAGGAACAGAATATGACTTAGTTATTTGCATAAAAGAGAACATCAAAAAGTCTGCATTGAAGAATACAAAAACCTTTTTTGCTTTAAATCTTATATTGAGAAATTGTTATCCAATGCTTTTAGTAGCAGCCTGTGAATCTAGCCTTTTCTTTCTATATTTAAATTATGATTGCTTTTCATCTGTATATTAGGTGGAAATGTTGGCATTTGCACAATCTGCATAAGATATGGTGCTATTTGTTGCACTGGACAAATATACAGTTAATAAGTGTCTATAAATTCAACTTGAATTTTTGAATGTATATTAAAATTGTAGTGTTCATTTGATAATTTGTCATAAATAACACATTAGTACAAACTAATAAAGAAAAACAGCCCTTGAACACAAGCTTGTTCATCAAATAATCTTAATGCAACAAGTAAGCAGGTTAAATAATGACTCGAGTGCTGATCAGTATGCAACTGGCCAATGAAGAACAGTACGGTCTCTTCTGAGTTAGTGATAGCCCTATGGCTGAAGTCACCGGATTCCAGGTAACTGAAAGTTTCTCTTTCAAGTCATCTTCAAATGGAGGACAAGGGCAGCTGGGTTCTTTGTCCTGATTTCTACTCAGTACCAGTTGCTTGAAATTAAGCATTTCTGAAAGAAAGATGAACCTGTTTGTGATTAATATCCTGACTGCCTTTATTGCTCAGATTAACAAATGAACAGTGACAACTCTGGCGAGGTACTAGGGGCTGACTGGCCTCTTGAGAGCTATTTAGAAGTTCAGTGCAAGCATGAGTGTGGAAATTTAAAAAGTAAACCAGTTAATTCTGACAGAGGGCACAAGATACTCTCTGACTGTGGAGTCTTCTGATGTCTATTACTCAGCAGTATCATTTCTAACACAACTGAAAGCCATAGCTAACAGTTTGGGAGTGTAGCAGGGAGTGGGAGAACCAAGAAAGAGAAAAACTATCTACTTTGCCTTATGCTCACTAATCCATCTGTGGGATCGGCATCTGTCTATGAAAAGCATTGATTAAAAATGACTAAAATGGAAATTATGTGATAAGAAACTTAGTGCATACCTCGGGTGCCCTCCATAGTGTTGTTTCACTTTGCTAAATGGGATAGATTTTAAACAGATCTTCAATCTCAAAACTATGCATCAATGAGGCAGATCTTATGACCTCATGGCCTGTCATATCCCTCACTCGGTCAAAGTCAGCAATTCAGTCCTGTTTCAATGTTTGCAGAAGACCATGCCACAAGAACTTACTGTATCTTAAAAACAAGATGCCAACTTTGTGAAGTTATAGAACAAGGTTACCCGCATGCTAAACAGTATTCAATAGACAGAGCTAAATTACCACACACCCAGAAGATCAACTCCTTCCATATCCAGTGATGAATCATGATGAGCATAAGAAATAGCTGCAGGGTGAGACTGTTGTGACCTTTCAGGCCTGTTGCAGCATTCCATATGATCAGGGTTGATCTTGGCTCAACTTCACTTTTTCATTATTCCTCATATCCTTCAATTTCCCAAGCGATCATCAATCTATTTCAGTCTTGAATACACTCAACCATAGAGCAGTCACAACATTCCAGGATAGAGAGTTCCAAAGATTCACACCCCTCATGAAAAGGTTTCTCGACTTCTCAGTCATAATGATTGATGACTCATCCTAAAGTTACATTCTTATTTTCTGGAAACAACCTTGCATTCTGAACCTTGAAGGTTTACTTCAAATCAACTTCATTTTTCTAAACCCCTGAGAATATGGGTCAATTTGCTCAGCCTTTCATCATACAACAACCACTCCTGTCCAAGGAATCATTCTAATGAATCTTTTCTGTACCACCTCCAGTACACACATGACCATAAGAGACTGAAACTGCATGCAGCACTCCAGATCCAGCCATGCCAAAGTTCCACATTTTGAAGTTCCCAATCATATTCCCCATTTTAAGCCTTGAAAATTGCCATAGACCAATTAGCAAGGACGAATGTGGCCAGTGGAGAGCAGGTGATCATGTTTAGTTTTAGGAATGTTCAAAAACCTACCTTTGCACTTGCTGTTTTGAAATAACACTCAGGCTTCAATGAGTCTCTCAACAGCCATTGTTGTTTGAGAACTTATAACCCCAGCATCTCACCTTGCAGCAGCACTGGGGACATGACCTGTATTTTTCAGAGTTCTTATTTAGAATCATAGAATGGTAGGAGCACAATAGAAGGCCATTTGTCCTCTTCGTCCATGCCCATACTCTAAAAGCAACTCTATTAATCCCATTCTCCCATCATTTTCCCTGTGATCTGCAATATTTTTGTCTGCAGTTATGCAATTCCCTTTTGAAAGCTGCGATTAAATATGCCTGCACCACTCAGTAAAGCACTCCAGATGCTCTCTTTTGTTGCCTGTGACGGTTTTTCTTTCTGTCCCCTTTGATTCTTTTGGCATTCACCTTAGATACGTGTCCTCTAGCTCTCGATTTTTTCACTAATGGAAAAGATTAACCCCTATCTATTGTGTCAAGGTGATTGCGCCCATGTGATTTTGAACACTTCTGTCAAATCTCATGTCAACGTGGCCAACCTCTCCCATCTGCTGATGTAACTGAAGTCCCTCATTCCTGGAACCGTTCTCATCCTCTTCAATATTATCATCCTTCCTAAAGAGTGGTGCCTCTAATTGGATGAAGAAATCCAGTTGAGGCTAGACCATTATTTATAAACATTCAGCATAACTTCCTGGCTTTTGCTCTTTAAGCCTAGGCATATAAAGCTGAGAAAGTTCCTAACCTGCTGTGCTGCATTCAATAAAACTGTGTGCAACAGAAGCTGGACAACATTTGTGTTTGGGTAGACATGTGGTAAGTAACACACGGCATTGTGACTAATGACTGGAAAGTGTGCATACATTCACATAAATCACATACTGCATGCAAGGGTGAGAGAGGATCTGAAAGGAGCTGGCAAATACATTGACAGGTCAAGTATAATGTGGGAGATGTGCATTTAATCACTAACAAATAAATTGAGAAAAGTACAGTAATTAAATAGAGCTCTGATACAAAGGGATCAGTGTGTGCTGATACATGAATTATATGAATGTTCAAGGGAATGGAATACAAGAGTATGAAAATTCTACAAGCTTCATAGTATGTCCACTTCTAGAGTGCTGCGCACAGTTTTATTCTCCTTTGATAAAGCATATAAAACTTTAGATGTAGTTCAGAGTAAGATAATTCAACACATTCCTGGGTTTACCCATTGGAGGGTAATGGGAGGGATCAGATTGTGAAATGGAGTTTAAACTACAACCAAGTTGGCCATGAAGTTATATGATGGAGCAGGCTCTAAGATGAATGGCCAATCTTTTGCTCTCAAGTCTGATGTTCCCGCGTCCTCTGTAACTTTCTCATTGAGATATTACAGTGTATCCGATCTACACAATGCACCAGAAACCCATCAAAGATCCTCAGACAGCACCTTCCAAACCCACAACCAGTTCCAGCGAGAAGGATAAGGGCAGCAGATGCATGAGAATGCCATCACCTGCAAGTTCCCTCTCAGGCCACCATCCTGAACTGGAAATATATTGCTGTTCCTTTCACTGAGACAAAATCCTGGAATTTTCTCACAAGGGGACTGCATATGGACTGCAGTAGTCCACAAAGGCAGTTCACTACCACTTTTCAATGATAACTACAGTCAGGCAATAAATGTTGGCCAGTCAGTGACACCCACATCCCACGAGAGAAATGAAAAAACTTCCCAGTTAAGTATTCCAGCTTTGAGTATGTGTGATAGAAGCAGATATTTGCAACAGTAAACAACAAAATTTTGTGTAGAAGAATGTTAGCGTTAGTAAAGGTGAAAGTGGGTTAATGAAAAGCAGAATTAGAAATAAAGCAGTAAGATGCAAGAGTTTTGTATGATGATAACATTTTGAAAGTAAGTTTACGTTTTCAAAGACACCTCAAGGCATTCCCGATGGTGAGTAATGATGAACGACCCCCAATTTCAGATTCCAGAATGAACCCCATTGTGAAGTATGCAATTAATATATCCACTTTGTAGTTTGAAATCATCGACAACTCTAATTAATTTTACTGGAACAATTTAAGCCATTTTACAATTCTTGCAATGCAAAATGTAGCATTTCTCTAAAGACATGTTGGAGCAATCTGGTCAGACTGTGCTATGTATTCAGCACCCTTTACTGTGTTGTATTCTGAACATTTATGTGTATGTTTTTTTTAACCAGAGGATCCTATGTAGTTTATGGGGAAATGGAAATGATTGCATCCTAAAGACTAAGCAGATTGAAGATATCTTTCTATTCTCTTGTTCTAGATCGCGTAATTTAGTTTGATATGGCCGACTGTCTTGTACCTAGGATTATAAAACCATTTCTTAAAGTACAGTCCATGATGTATAGCAGTAGAACCGTCTATTCTTGCATCATTGTCCTTGAAGCATCATGGCACTTGTCAGTGAGCACATTATAGTTTTGACTACCCGCTCGCACAAAGTCTCCAACTGTACATCCTCGTATTAGCCTCACATCCGTCACCTGCACAATGAAAAAAAGATGTGAATAAATATTATAGTCCATAAATTAATTTGGACTTTAATAAAATCTTCCAACAGCATTAACACATACTGTCCACCGATCTGACATGTGAGCAGCATCAGTGACAACGGTCCGAGAGAAGGGGCCAAATCTCTTTCCTTTGTAAATTAGCGACTGGTGTCCATCATCTGTGGTAACTCTGAAACATTGAGAATTTTTGTCTGTAAATGCTCCAAACTTTCACAAATTAACTAACAAAATTATGTTTATGCTTTTCTGCTTTTTTTTGTAGCTTTGTCTAAACATTATTATATCAGCCAGTGTGACCATTACTATCTCCACTTTGGAAATGATACATCAATTTTGCCGAACAAGCCTATTGCATATGAAAATATTACAATTACACAGAAACAGAATAATTATAGACTCAAAAATCACAAGTTTAAAAAACATTGTAGTGATAATCTAGAAGTCCGAACTAATGGTGTGGAGTTCAAATCCCATCACAGAATCTGGGAGAATTTAAATTCCATTCATTTTATTAAAATCCAGTCTATGTACTGGTGTCTGTGAAATGACTAGATTGTCATAGAAAATGTACATTTAGGAAAGAAATCTGCAGCTCTGGTTTAGTCTGTGTGTGACATGGGATCATTTAACTGGGCAATTGGAGTGTGATGCAGAATGGCACCAACAGTAGGGGTTCAATTCCTGCACCAGCTGAGTTTATCACAAAGGTCCATCACTCTCCAACCTCTTCCCTTGCTTAAGGTAGGGTGACCCTCAGGTTAAACTCACCACCAGTTATCTCTTTCCAACGAGAAAGTGGCTGTATTGTCCTCAGGGACTTTACATGTGGCAACAATGTGTATTCTTTACAATGTTATTGATTCTGAAATACCCTTTAAAATGACCTGACTTATCTTAACCACAATAGGAAATCCAAAATTAAAGGTGGATGGATCATCTCTCAAAAACATAGACATCAGTTACTTCAAAGTCAAATTGCACTCAGAGGAAAATCATCCTTTGCCAATATCTAAAGATTTCTGCCAAAGGCAGAAAACCATCTCATGATCTAGTCAAGTAGCAGTTGGATATAGTCATATTCACAGAATCACTCCTGTCAATCGATGTCCCAGCCTCTTCCATCACCTCCCTTGATATGTTCAGTCTCACCATCAGAAGCATTGTGCTACTGACAGAACCGTGATCCCAAAACTGAAAAACCTGATTAAAGGTCTGAGCTCATGTTGCATCCAATAGAGAATGGTGGTGAACAGTAAAATAAATAACCAGAGAAGGAGGTTTTACAATCACCTCATCATGAATGATGGCACAGCCCAGCTTAGCTGTGCAAGGGGTAAAACTGAAATATTTGCAAACTTCTTCAGCGTCAAGCATCAAATAAATTATCTATCTTGGACTTCTCGTGAGGTCTCAATATCACAGTCATCTCTTCAGATAATCTCATTAATTCTTTGTGATAGCAAGACATAGTTGATTGCACTGGACAGAGGAAACCCAATAGAACCTGACCATATTCTGGTTTGTGCTCCCAGTCAACTTTCTTTTCCAATACAGCTGCAATCGATGTCATCTGTGCCATAATGACTATGTGTATACTATCTATATAAAAAAAATTCCAGCCAATTCCTGTCCTATTGGTCTACTCCGAATCATCATTAATGTGATGCAAGGTTCTATGACTATGCTACTAAGCAGAATTGACCCAGAAATAACCTGTTCACTGATACTTCATTTTGGTTCTGGGAGGGTTACTTGCTGCCTTACCTCATTTCATCCTCAGTTTGTCCATACAAAATGAGTTGAATTCCTGAGTTGAGAAAGCATGTGGCCTTGTGATCATGTTGTACCAATAAAATCATATCCAAGTGAAAATGTATCCCACTGACTGGAGTCATACGAAGCACAAAGGAAGACGATTGTAGGAGAATGGCCCTTGTTCAGACTTTGGTAGTTAAATTCATTTAAGATCAAAAAACAGGTAATGCAGTAGTTTCAATGATCTGTCAATCAGTGGTTTCATTTGACTGGTAAGTGTAGGGCTTGTACCAAGGACACAACAATTAAATTTGAATTACATTTTAAAAAGTTAGAAGTATCATCAATATGAGAAACAGTTAAAAATCACATAATACCAGGTTATTGTCCAACAGGTTTAATTGGAAGCACACTAGCTTTCGGAGCGTCGCTCCTTCATCAGCTGGTAGTGGAGGGCTCAATCCTAACACACAGAATTTATAGCAAAAATTTACAGTGTGATGTAACTGAAATTATACATTGAAAAATTGATTGTCTGTTAAGCCTTTCATCTGTTAGAATACCGTGATGGTTTCACTTCTTTCATGTGTAAATCACAAAACCTTTTTTTTAAAAAGTTGCATTCTCGGGTTAGCTGTGAACAATGGTGATAGCTAGACAATATGTTGAAGGTGTTGGCCCCCTGTAATGACCTCCTCAGGAGACAGACACATGCTGCAACCGACAGGGTACCCTTCGTTGTTCAGTATTTTCCAAGAGCTGAAAAATTACGCCATGTTCTTTGTGACCTGCAACACATTATCAATGAGGATGAGCACCTCACCAAGACCTTCCCCACACCTCCACTACTTGCCTTTAAATAACTGCCAAACCTCAAACAGATCATTGTTTGTAGCAAGCTGCCCGGCTCTCAGGACAACTCCATACAACCCTGTCACGGTGGACGCTGCAAGACATGTCAGAGTGTGGACATAGATACCACCATTACGAGTGGGGACACCTCCCAACTTGTACATGGAAGGTACTCATGTGACTCAGCCAACATTGTCTATCTTATACATTGCAGGCAAGGATACCTGGACGCACGGTACATTGGGGAAACCGAGCAAAGGCTACGACAACAGATGAATGGGCACCACACAACAATCAACAGACAGGAGTGTTCCCTCCCAGTTGGGGAACACTTCAGTGGTCCAGGACATTCAGCCTCAGACCTTTGGGTGACCATCCTCCAAGGTGAACTTCAGGACAGGTAGCAGAGAAAAGCGGCCGAGCAGAGGCTGATAGCTAAGTTTGGTACCCATAGGGAGGGCCTCAAAAGGGACCTTGGGTTCATGTCACATTACAGGTGACCACCTTTGCACTATACACACAGAGATACTCCTACACACATTCATACACACAGGCACAGACAGAGACACTCCTATACACACGGACACACACACACACCTTACAGACACACACACACTCCCACACTCACACATGCACCCCTCACAGAGTTAAGATGCTCTGCACTCAATACACACATACATACACTTTCTCACACAAGCCCCAACCCAGAGAGACAGACAGACACACACACACACAGACAAAGACCCACATGCACACATATATTTTGTGGGGTGAATTTGCAGGGTTACATTGTACTTTGCTCATGAATTCATGTAAAACTCCGTTATCTCACTTTTTAGATTAGAATCAATATAAACATCAGGTCATAGACAGAGAACACAGGGGGCCAACACCTTTATTTTGTAATTTTTTTGGTTTTGTATTTTTTTTTTGTTTTGTATTTATTTTGTAAATTTAACAGTTCTTGCAAGGTATTTTGTAAATGACATTAGTTTTTACAAGTATTTAAATTTTAGAATGTCACCACATCAACCTTCAGTCCTTATTTTGCAAATAAAAAACACAACAGAAAGTTCTTACACTTGGCATGGTTTTAGAGGACATCAAACCAAAAGTGAAACTTAGTGCAATTAACTTATCTTACGCCTATATGTTTTAACTGTACCCAGCGAACATTAGTCATAGGCCTTGTTACTCTTTCAGCTTTTACCACTGCAGCATTGTATAGCTGTGTCATTCCAGATCGGCTTGTAATATCATGAGGAACAGTATGATTTCCTGTTGAACCAAAGCCTTAATTATAAAAATTACAATTCATAATTTTCACAAATCATTATTGCGTGCATCAAACCATGTAAATGACATCAGATTTAATGTGTCTACAGTCATTTGGTGTTAGAGAACTTGAATATATGTGAGAAAAAAATCATTTTTTTGAAACATCGCACATTGCACCTATCGGGAACATTTGCAAGAACACTTTTTACAAGAAATCATTCACAGGATTTGTGAGTCGCTGGTTGGGCCAGTGTTTATTGCCTAAACCTAGTTGCCCTTGAGAAAGTGACGGTGAGCTACATTCTTGAACCACTGCTGTCCTTTGGTGTAGCCACATCTACAATGCTGTGAGGGAGGTGGGTTCCAGGGTTTTGATCCAATGATGTAGAAGGAACATCAGAATGGTGTTTCCTCTCAGAATGGTGAATGATGGAACTTGCAGGTGATGGTGTTCCCATGCAGCTGTTGCCCTTGTTCTTTTAGATGGAAGTAGATGAGAATTAGGAAGGTGCTGTCGAAGAAGCCTTGGTGAATTTCTATTGTGCATCCAAAAAATGACACACTACTGCTACTGAGCATTGCTGGTGGTGGAGGGAGTGAATATTTGTGGATGTCGTGACAATCAAAAGAGCTCCTTTTGCCCTGAATGATGTCAAGGGTCTTGAGTGTTGTTCGAGTAGCACTTATACAGTCAAGTGGAATTTCCAATCATACTCCGGACTTAAAACTTGGAGATAAAGCCAGGACTTGGGGAGTCAGGCAGTGATTTATTCATTGCAGGCTTCCTAGTTTCTGATCTGCACCTTGTAGCCACAGTTTCTAAATGAAAATTCTAGGCCAGTTTCTGATGAATGGTAATTTCCTGAATGGTAATACAGGTATTAGGGAATTCAGTAATGATAATGCCATTGATTGTTAAAGGAAAACAATTTTTACAATGTAAGAGTGCACATTAGTTAATGAAATCTGATTGGTGGAGGCAATGTCACAGAAAATGCACCAGTTAGAGGGTGAATGAGACTTATAGAGTCATAAGATGTACAGCATGGAAACAGACCCTCCGGGCCAAACCGTCCATGCCGACCAGATATCCCAACCCAATCTAGTTCTACCTGCCAGCACTCAGCCCACATCTCTCCAAACACTTCCTATTCATATACCCATCCAAATGCCTTTAAATGTTGCAAATGTACCAGCCTCCACCACTTCATCTGGCAGCTCATTCCATACATGTACCACCCTCTGTGTGAGAAACTTGCCCCTTAGGTCTCTTTTATATCTTTCCCCTCTCACCCTAAACCTATGCCTTCTAGTTCTGGACTTCTCCACCCCAGGGAAAAGACTTTGTCTATTTATCCTATCCATGCACCTCATAATTTTGTAAACCTCTATAAGGTCACCCCTCAGCCTCCGATGCTCCAGGGAAAACAACACCAGTCTGTTCAGCCTCTCCCTGTAGCTCAAATCCTCCAACCCTGGCAACATCCTTGTAAATCTTTTCTGAACACTTTCAAGTTTCACAACATCTTTCTGATAGGAAGGAGACCAGAATCGCACACAATATTCCAACAGTGGCCTAACCAATGTCCTGTACAGACCTCCCAATTCCTGTACAGACCTCCCAATTCCTGTACTCAATACTCTGACCAATAAAGGAAAGCATACCAAACGCCGCCTTCACTATCCTAACTACCTGTGACTCCACTTTCAAGGAGCTATGAACCTGCACTCCAAGGTCTCTTTGTTCAGCAACACTCCCTAGGACCTTACCATTAAGTGTATAAGTCCTGCTAAGATTGCTTTCCCAAAATACAGCACCTTGCATTTATCTAAATTAAACTCCATCTGCCACTTCTCAGCTCATTGGCCCATCTGATCAAGAATATGTTGTAATCTGAAGTAACCTTCTTTGCTGTCCACTACACCTCCAATTTTGGTGTCATCTACAAACTTACTAACTATACCTCTTATGCTCACATCCAAATAATGTATATAAATGACGAAAAGCAGTGGACCCAGCATCGATCCTTGTGGCACTCCACTGGTCACAGGCCTCCAGTCTGAAAAATAACCCTCCACCACCACCCTCTGTCTTCTACCTTTGAGCCAGTTCTGTACCCAAATGGCTAGTTCTCCCTATATTCCATGAGATCTGAGCTTGCTAATCATTCTCCCATGGGGAATCAAGTTGAATACCTTACTGAAGTCCATATAGATCACATCCACAGCTCTGCCCTCATCAATCCTCTTTGTTGCTTCTTCAAAAAACTCAATCAAGATTGTGAGACATGATTTCCCACACACAAAACCATGTTGACTATCCTTAATCAGTCCTTGTCTTTACAAATACATGTACATCCTGTCCCTCAGGATTCCCTCAACAACTTGCCCACCACTGAGGTCAGGCTCACTGGTCTATAGTTTCCTGGCTTGTCCTTACCACCTTTCTTAAACAGTAGCACCATGTTAGCCAACCTCCAGTCTTCCGGCACCTCACTTGTGACTATCGATGATACAAATAGCTCAGCAAGAGGCCCAGCAATCACTTCCCTAGCTTCCCACAGAGTTCTAGCGTACACCTGATCAAGTCCTGGGGAATTATCCACCTTCATGCATTTCAAGACATCCAGAACTTTCTCCTCTGTAATATGGACATTTTGCAAGATGACACCATCCATTTCCCTACAGTCTATATCTTCCATATCCTTTTCCACAGTAAACACTGATGCAAAATACTCGTTTAGTATCTCCCCCATTTCCTGCAGCTCCACACAAAGGCCGCCTTGCTGATCTTTGAGGGGCCCTATTTTTGCCTTAGTTACCCTTTTGTCTTTAATGTATTTGTAAAAACCCTTTGGATTCTCCTTAATTCTATTTGCCAAAGCTATCTCATGTCCCCTTTTTTCCCTCCTGATTTCCCTTTTATGTATACTCCTACTGTCTTTATACTCTTCTAAGGATTCACTTCATCTATCCTGTCTTTACCTGACATATGCTTCCTTCTTTTTCTTAACCAAACCCTTAATTTCTTTAGTCAACCAGCATTCCCTATACCTACCAGCCTTCCCTTTCACCCTAACAGGAATATACTTTCTCTGGATTCTCGTTATCTCATTTCTGAAGGCTTCCTATTTTCCAGCCATCCCTTTAACTTCAAACATTTGCCCCCAGTCAGCTTTTGAAAGTTCTTGCCTATATCATGAACATTGGTCTTTCTCCAATTTAGAACTTCAACTTTTAGATTTGGTCTATCCTTTTCCATCACTATTTTAAATCTAATAGAATTATGGTCGCTGGCCCCAATGTGCTCCCCCACTGACACCTCTGTCACCTGCCCTGCCTTATTTCCCAAGAGTAGGTCAGGTTTTGCACCTTCTCTAGTAGGTACACCCATGTACTGAATCAGAAAATGTTCTTGTACACAATTAGCAAATTCCTCTCCATCTAAACCTTTAACACTATGGCAGTCCCAATCTATGTTTGGAAAAATAAAATCCCCTATCATAACCACCCTATTATTCTTACAGATAACTGAGCTCTCCTTACAAATTTGTTTCTCAATTTCCCTCTGACTATTAGGGGGTCTATAATACAAACCCAATAAGGTGACCATCCCTTTCTTATTTCTCAGTTCCAACCAAATAACATCCCTGGATGTAATTCCAGGAATATCCTCCCTCAGTACAGCTGTAATGCTATCCCTTATCAAAAATGCCACTCCCCCTCCTCTCTTGCCTCCCTTTCTATCCTTCCTGTAGCATTTGTATCCTGGAACATTAAGCTGCCAGCCCTGTCCATCCCTGTGCCATGTTTCTGTAATTTCTATGATATCCCAGTCCCATGTTCTTAACCATGCCATGAGTTCATCTGCCTTCCCTGTTAGTTTAAATTTTAAACCAGGCTGATTGACTCTGATTGGTCAAGCCATTTCCCTCTCAGATGCATCATAAAGTGATTGCTTTCTATTTTGTCCCATTGCAACATGTGTAAATATTCTTTCTGTTCTCAAAGAACAGCACCCTGTGTGTTAATACATGTAGTTTCCACTATACACACAATGTGTAAGTGTGCTGCACTGTCAGTCCAAGTAGAAAACCCAGATTGGTTTTCAGTATAATTCTTTGTGCACTCAGGATTATCGAACAAATGTCAATTGCACATCTCAACATGTGGTTTTGAATTTGCAAGCATGTATTCATTGGACACAATCAATACCCTACTTATTGTGAACAACCATGTTTTTGATATGTTCTGCCAGCCTTGCTGCAAACTACAAACCACATCACATCAGCATTGAGGGTCATATACCACATTATTCATGTGTGTGACAGACTGAAAGTATCACAGGCTTATCAGCAGCATCCCATTGGTGACAAACTGATTAATTCTTCAAAGCAATATTGCTACTAATCTGGGTTCACCTGTCAGCCAATCAGCATCCTCTTCTCACAGAGTATAAATGTTGAATTTGTTTTTCCCTTTGCCTTAGTAATTGTATAAAGTGTCCTGATTAGTTCAAGAGGAAACCCTTTGACAAAATGCGTCTCTATTCATCCATCCTCAATCAATATGTTCTTTACTTTAGTAATAAAAATAATGATTAAATCCTTTCTACTACAATAAAGGCAACTAATTATCATGAAGTACCAGCTTTAACACTGTGATGTGTTCATATAACTCATGCAGCAATTTCTCCACCCACAAACGTGAGCAGTGTAACTTGACAGGGTTGAAAGCCAGTAAGGCAGAGACGTCTAGCAGACCCACTGTTACCCCATTGGCAGAATCTATCAGGAATGATCTAACAATCCTTCACGTCTGTGACCTTTATCATTAAGAGGTGAAGATTGGCAAATGCATAGGAGCACCAGCAGTATCAAGTTCACCTCCAAGCCACACAACATTCTGACTCCGCACTTGACTGCAATCCCTTGACTGTCACTGGGTCAAAATCCTGAAGTTCTCTTACTGATATCCCTGTGTGTGCATCCCACCTTGGATGGAAGCAGTTTCAGAAAGTGGCTCATGATCATTTTCTTGAGGCCTATTTGGGATGCCCCATTGAACAAATGAAACAAACAGTGGACATGACAGAAGCTCAGTGCAGGAGAAAGTTCGACCATGCAAGTCTGGCAGTCAGTTTTATCCATGGAGTAATAGGTGCTGAGATGGCATCCAATCTCTGCTGGTGGGCATGCACCCGTACCTATTGAAAGTGACTGTTATCATTAACTTTCACACCTCAGGATCATTCCAGGATCCTGGAGAGGATTTTTGATTGTTTTGCAGCCAGCTGCCCTTAATGAATGTAGTTACATGGGACACACTGTTCAGGAGAGTAAATGCTATTGTAGAGTTCAGAGCAAATCAGGAGAACTTGCATTCAGGATGTGTAAGAGGTGAGGGGGATGATCTCTAGTTTCCGGAAAAGTCAGGGGCCATTGAGTGGAAGCCATGTGATAGTCAGAGTAACTGTGGGGCATGCTGGGATTCCACATGCTCACAGCTCCTTCTGATCACCATATCCTATCGAATCCTCATGTTAGAGTAGGGAAAGAAACCAGCACCCATTGACTGGTCTGCATCAGCGTTCTGGATCCCAATGCTCCAACAACAGAGAGAAAGTATTAAAATCAACCAATTGTTTGCAGGTGTTTAATCAAGTATATTATTCAGGTAAATAGACACTGAGAATTGTGGGTGATGGAAGTCTGAAACCAAAACAGACAGAAAGGTTCTGACAAAGGGTGAATTTGAAATATTAACTCCATTTTCTCTCTCCAGACACTGCCAGAATGCTGACTTTCTCAAGCTCTCTGCATTAATCAAGGGTGTTAAAGCAGCAGATGTAATTTATGGTCAATGTACAAGTTGGATCATCCTAGCACATTGTTTATATAAAAGTTTCCGTCATGTTACAGGCAGGCCAGTCATGTTTTAATATAAGAGGCAGAGTTGACCCAGAACAGAGCTTTGTACTGTATTAAGACTCGAACACAGGGCTCTTTGCTTTATGTTCTGCAGAACTTACATCTAATGTGCCTCAATATGGTCTTCATATTATCAGTCACGGTATTAAAATGTATACAATTATTTAGTTAGCACAGCTAAAGATCTAATAAATATCTAAATACTTAAATACTTACTTGGAGCTATATTAACAGCACAGAAGCAAATTTCAAGAATTACCAGGAACATGGTCCTCTCAATGTCAGTGTCTAGACAGTGGACAATTACGTAATAGATTCAGCTTGTGATTGAAGTTAAATGTTAAACAAACCAAATTCTTTGTATTTTGTCCAGAGTTACCATATTTTTTTTCTTACAGAAAGACTTTGCACCTAAATAAAAGTTTGTACTGGTAAAATTCTTATGCATATACTAACATTTCCACACCATTTCTATTTATAAAATTAACAGTCATACGCAGTTTGAATTAGTTCTCAAGTTAACCAAAATTCATAATTTTTGTTCTTTTATTTCTATATTCCTTTAATCAGTCAATTTACCTGAGGCTTAGAAGAGTTAAAATCGTGGAGCTTCTTTGATTTTGTTTCTGATATCGGACCCTTTACGCTAAGACATTGTGCAACCTGGAATTTAAAGAACTAGTTTACTGACGTCATAGACTGTAGGAATGACCATCTCAACCTTTGTAATCAACACAAACTGTTGGGACACGGTGATAAGGATGTCTGTCATGATACATTGAAAAGATGTTAATCCTTACAAACTTAGTTTGCTATATTCAGTTAAATTGGATCATGCTCTACCTATAGAACCCACTTAATCATACTATCTCAACCTAAGATGAACTGACACGCAGTAGAATCATAGAATCCCTCCAGCAAATATAGAAGCCGTTCGGCTCTGGCTAACGCTATTTAAAGACACCTTGCACTTTCTTAGAGGGAAGGTCTACTGTATTTGGAAATAATGTTGGGAGATTTTCACAGTTAATCTGTACTTTGTTAAAGGCCTGAGCATAAAAGAGAACAAACTCGAAGATTTTCAGGTAATAAACTGGACATGTTAGAAGGAGAACACCAGAGGGAAATACCATCATTATTGCCACCAGTGGAAGGCCAGTATATTATGGTATTTGCAATCAGTAATACTGGCCGTGATGATTCCTGATGAAGGGCTTTTGCCAGAAACGTCGATTTTCCTGCTTCTCGGATGCTGCCTGACCTGCTGTGCTTTTCCAGCGCCACTCTAATCAAGACTCTGATTTCCAGCATCTGCAGTCCTCACTTTTGTCTAATACTGGCCGTGACACCAGTAAAACTGGACACAGTAGCGGTAATTCTATCTTTGGCACCAGTAAATCTGGTCATGGTGCCAGTAAAACCATCTGTGACACCAGTAAAGCTGGCCATGGTGCCAGTAATAGCATCTGTGACATCAGTAAAACTGGGTATGGTGCCAGTAAAACCATCTGTGCCACCAGTAAAACTGGCCATTGTGCCAGTAATACCATCTGCAACACCAGTAAAATTGGCCCTGGTGCCAGTAAAGCCATCTGTGACACCAGTAAAGCTGGCCATGGTGCCAGTAATACTATCTGTGACACCAGTAAAACTAGCCATGCTGCCAGTAATACCGTCTGTGACACCAGTAAAACTGGACACACTACCAGCAATACTGTCTATGGTACGAGTAAAACTGGGCATGGTGGCAGTAATACCATTTGCGACACCAGTAAAATTAGCCCTGGTGCCAGTAACACCGTCTGTGACACCAGTAAGACTGGCCATAGTGCCAGGAATACTGTTTGTGACACCAGTAAAACTGGCCATGGTGCGAGTAATCCCATCTGTGACACCAGCAAAACTGGCCATGGTGCGAGTGATCCCATCTGTGACACCAGTGAAACTGGCCATGGTGCGAGTAATCCCATCTGTGACACCAGTGAAACTGGTCATGGTGGTAGTAATACCATCTGTGATACCAGTAAAACTGGCCATGGTGCCAGTGAAACCAGCTGTGACACCAGTAAAACTGGCCATGGCTCCTGTTAAGGTGCAGAATGATGGTACCTGTGTACATGAAGTGGCTGTAGTTCTATTTGCAGCACACATGCCCAGACGGACTTTCTGCCTTTTCCCAGATGGAATGTAGGGAACTAAACCTAACAATGTGTCTGTGGCTTATTAAAATGAAGGTGCATATGGCAACATTGTTGTGGAAGAATCACTCAATATTCTGTAAAAAATACTAGGAGGCAGAGAAAATCCCTCACTAAGTTAAACTTTAATTTGCAAAGAAAAGCTGTGACAATCAGCTAATGGCTTCCCGATTGCCCACTAATCCTTTGTCTCACTGCAATTTATGCAGTTGTTGTTCCCGCGTTTATCGGATAACATAAGCAGAACCAATCATACTGGCTTGCTTTGTCTTTCTAAATGAATCATAGTCTGCCAGACTGGTTCCCTACATTACATTTAACCTATCACATGACCCCACTATCATCTTCAGTATTAGCTCGTCTACCAGTGATTTAACTAACCTATCACTATGCACTACCATTATCTGTTACTGGAGCCCTGTAATATGATCCCGGGCATGCATTACAACACTAAGTTAACTACATAACTGCCAGAGTAACTTCCATTACATCAAATGCGAAACTTATTTAGGAATTTGAAAGTTTATTTGTTGTCAATCTAAATCATGAAAGTGCACACTGATATAATAGAGGGCGACATTTTAAAAAATACACCTTGGCAATCAATCAAAAAAAAATTAATACACATGCAATCCGAATTCCACCCCCAAACCCCACCCCCCACCCCCACCCCAACACTGTGGTTTGAGCTACTGTGTTATGGGTTGATTTCTCTGTTCAGGTCCGTAATTTCTGATATATAATTATGAGCTTGGGCTTGCTCTTTGCAGACCCCTTCAGCCCTTTATCCCCTTTGATTGGAGGTCATGGCCATAACATTCTGCAGACAGAGAGAAAAGATGGAGAATATAATTCATGACTGCAAGCACGACAAAATCATAAAGGCTGGAATGTTGTTCAAAGGTGCTGGAAAAGCAGGTATCAAGGGCATGTGGGTGAATGCATAATTAAAACCATGCCTTTTTGCAATGGAGCTCACCTGTAACAGCACTCAGAAATTATGCAGACCAAAGTAAGGTGAACTTGTAGGTTGTACACATACAGATGTTACATTTTGAACCAGATGACCACTGAGAGAATCTTGTCTTTAACTGGAAGTGCTTTTGCTTTTGATCACTTGGTGCAGTGTCACCCAAGGTGAAGGAAAAATGAACTCAGGTTCATGAGGCCAGACTTTTAAACCCCATGCACAAAGACATGGGAACTAGCCAAGGAGCATGCAGTGCAGCTTGCTGTGTATCAATGTTCTCAGCACTCTCTCTGCTTCCTGAAAGACCAGAGTAAATCTTGAACCTTGAGCTTCTAACCTAGAAGTAGGAACCGTGTCACTATATGAAATGGCTGTGACACTGCAAGTCTATTATAAATACCTTCTGAGATGTGTGAATGTCAATCATTTCCTCTGAAGATCAGAGGCAATTCTATGTCTTAAAGTTGTTTCCTCCAAGATGTCCAATCTTTGGTTCTGTATAAGAGTGGGAAGTTTACGCTGATCTTATATAAGGTACTGAGTTAGACTTCAGCTTGAGAATTGTATTCAGCTCTGGGTGTCATACTTCAGGAAGAGTGATATTAAAACCCAATTGAATTTGAATTTTACAGTTTAGACAACATCAAACCAATGAGACAATCCAATGTTTTGCGGTAAAGAAAGTATGCATTTTAGACAGTTGGCCAGAGGCAAAGAGCACCAACTGCCATCAATAAGCTGCTCACAGACACTCTCCCTAAATGGTACCTTTTTCAAATGAAACATCTTTGCAGTAGAAAACCAAAGACAACTCAAGAGAATCTACAGACAGAGAAAGCTCGACACCTGTGGATGATAACCGGTTTTGTAAATTGTTTCGCTGTAATTTTGTCAGAGAAATCAGCCCAATAAAGCAGAAACCACACAAATCAGATCGGGTGAAATTGACAAGCTCTTTATTACAAGCAGTACTGCTGGATGAAAAATTGACTAGGCTGACACAGAACTGACAGCCTGTACAGGTAGATCAACGGTTCTCTTCCTCAAGCTGAGAATCAAGCCAGGTTTTATAGGAATCTTGTACAATGAGGTTGATTAAAATGGGGAAAGATAAAATGTATTTGGAAATTAAGTAATCCAGTTATAATGATGATAATTGAATAAATCAGTTATTAGAAGAATATCCTGATTGCCGATACAATGTAACATCCTGATAGTATCAATGAGCTATTGATGGGTCAGGAGATTTTTTTATCTCACTGCAGGTAGGTGAGAATGTCTCTTTTGCAACAGTAAGGTGCTTCCATTGTTCCTGTCCTGGGGAAAGGTTCCTTTGATCCCTCTATGTCTGACCTTATTTTTGTGTGGCTTTGGTATTGCTGTGCCATAAGACTGCCCTCAGGGCTTTGGGACAACTGTGTTGACCGGGCATTGTTAGTGTGTTTTGGGAAGTATATTCCCTTGTCTGCGAGTGTCTATAGTTCTGTCTGATTTCACTTGTCAGCCTGTGTGTTCACTGCTGAGGAATTCTGGGTGTTTTGGGTATAGTTTGGCCAAGTTTGCTATGTTCTATGTGGGCCTACTATGGGTAGGCAGAGTGGCAGATCTTTTCCCACAAATTTTAATAGGGGCTTTATCAGATCAGTATATTGTTACAGAGTGGGAGGTAGATTACAAATTTTAACAGAAAGGAGGCTTACAGTTGTAGATAGTTGTTGTTTAATGTTCTCTTTTGGAGTTAAAAATAAGTTGTTATTTTTCTCCTTAAATAGTGGATTTTGGGTAGTTCTCTGTCACTCATACTTTAACAGATTATGAGGCGAGGTGGGCTTTTCTGTGCATTTAGTTTAAATTAGGATAAGGGTTAATCTTGTGTCGTAACAACTGGATTTGGAAATCCTTTAACACATCTGAAGAATCATAGATGTAAATGGGAAGGGACTGGACAAGGGGAGAAAATTATTGAGTTGAGGTAAAAAGAGATGCCTTCTGGGGGGCAGGGGCAGAGGCATGGGGAAAAAATGTATCTGCCCTGACATTTCTGTTTGTGGATTTTGGGAAGAAGATGGAAGTAGAGTTGGGGAGTATGAGCTTGGTAGCTATGGGGGTGAGATCACCGAATTGTGAAATGAAATTGATGACTGATGTAGATGTGTGTGTGTGTGTGTGTTCAATGAAATGAAGAAATGAATGAATGAAGCTCCAGAGGAAGTGTTGGATGTGGGTACAGTTACAGTCTTCAAAAGACATTTATATAAGTACATGAATACAAAATGTTTTGAGGGATATGGGCTAAAAATAGGAATGTGGGACCAGTTTACTTTTGGTATTGTGGTCAGAATGAACTGGTTGGACCAAAGGGTCTGTTTCTGTGCTGTATGACTCTATGACTTTATGGTGTCCTTTTTTTATACCAAAGTAATGATAACTTTGTGTGACTATGTCAATTTGATTTAAAACATCTGCCAAACCTCACATGAGATGGGTGAGCTACAGCCTCTGCTGGGCATTCCACTGGCAGCTGCCGGCTGAGTTTAATTTAAATGGCAATGAGTGAGCTGCAGGTAGTTCCTAGGAAAGCCGTGGGGCAATTTGGAGAAGGGAGCGGTGACTGAAATGCAGGAGGGTAATCACAGGAAGCAATTGAAATTGGAAGAGAGAAGTGAGAGCAATTAATAATGGGCCACACTAGCTGAAAATGCTCCTTCACACTATTAAGTCGTTTTTGCTTCAGATTTCTAAGTCTTTCCTCATTTGGAAAACAATCTCTGCCTCTATTCTTCCTACTGAAGAGCACAACCCCACACTTTCCCATATTGTATTCCATCTGCTACTTCTTTACCCACTGTCTTGGCATGTCCAAGTCCTTCTGCAGCCTTACCGTTTCCTCAATTCTCCCTGAGGGACCATCTATCTCTGTGGCATCTGCAGATTTAACAACAATGCCCTCAGTTCCTTCTGCCATCCTGAAAAAAAGACCCCTTCCTCCTTATTATCTTCCTCTGCCAGTCAGCCCATTCCCTGAAGAAGGGCTTATGCCCGAAACGTCGATTCTTCTGTTCCCTGGATGCTGCCTGACCTGCTGCGCTTTTCCAGCAACACATTTCCAACCCTTGCCTATAATACCATGGCCTCTTGTCTTATTTAGTAGCCTACCGTGTGGCATCTTGTCAAAGGCCTCTGCAAATCCAAACAGATAATGTCCACTTGCTGCTCTGTGTCTACCTTGCTTGTTACTTCCTCAAAGAATCCTTACAGATTTGTCAGGCATGACCTGCCCTTGATAAAGCTGCTGACTTGGGCCTCCCAAAGATCAGCAGGGCGGCCTTTGTGTGGAGCCGCAGAAAAAGGGGGAGATACTAAATGAGTACTTTGCATCAGTATTTACTGTGGAAAAGGATATGGAAGATATAGACTGTAGGGAAATAGATGGTGACATCTTGCAAAATGTCCATTTTACAGAGGAGGAAGTGCTGGATATCTTGAAACGCGTAAAGGTGGATACATCCTCAGGACCTGATCAGGTGTACGCTAGAACTCTGTGGGAAGCTAGAGATGTGATTACTGGGCCTCATGCTGAGACATTTGTATCATCGATAGTCACAGGTGAGGTGCCGGAAGACTGGTTGTTGGCTAACGTGGTGCCACTGTTTAAGAAAGGTGGTAAGGACAAGTCAGGGAACTATAGACCAGTGAGCCTGACGTCAGTGGTGGGCAAGTTGTTGGAGGGAATCCTGAGGGACAGGATGTACATGTATTTGGAAAGGCAAGGACTGATTAGGGATAGTCAACATAGCTTTGTGCGTGGGAAATCATGTCTCACAAACTTGGTTGGGTTTTTTGAGGAAGTAAAAGAGAGGATTGATGAGGGCAGAGCAGTAGGTGTGATCTATATGGACTTCAGTAAGGCGTTCGACAAGGTTCCACATGGGAGACTGATTAGTAAGGCTAGATCTCATGGAATATAGGGAGAATTAGCCATTTGGATACAGAACTGGCTCAAAGTTAGAAGACAGAGGGTGTTGGTGGAGGGTTATTTTTCAGACTGGAGGCCTGTGACCAGTGGAGTGCCACAAGGATCAGTGCTGAGTCCTCTACATTTTGTCATTTACATAAATGATTTGGATGCGAGCATAAGAGGTATAGTTAGTAAGTTTGTAGATAACACCAAATTTGGAGGTGTACTGGACAATGAAGAGGGTTACCTCAGATTACAACAGGATCTTGATCAGATGGGCCAATGGGCTGAGAAGTGGCAGATGGAGTTTAATTTAGATAAATGCGAGGTCCTGTATTTTGGGAAAGCAAACCTTAGCAGGACTTATATACATAATGGTAAGGTCCTAGGGAGCGTTGCTGAACAAAGAGACCTTGGAGTGCAGGTTCATAGCTGCTTGAAAGTGGAGTCGCAGGTAGATAGGATAGTGAAGGCGGTGTTTGGTATGCTTTCCTTTATTGGTCAGAGTATTGAGTACAGGAGTTGGGAGGTCATGAGCGTCGGAGGCTGAGGGGTGACCTTATAGAGGTTTACAAAATTATGACGGGCATAAATAGGCAAAGTCTTTTCCCTGGGGTTGGGGAGTCCAGAACTAGAGGGCATAGGTTTAGGGTGAGAGGGGAAAGATATAAAAGAGACCTAAGGGGCAACTTTTTCACACAGAGAATGGTACGTGTATGGAATGAGCTGCCAGAGGATGTGGTGGAGGCTGATACAATAGCAACATTTAAGAGGCATTTGGATGGGTTTATGAATAAGAAGGGTTTGGAGGGATATGGGCCGGGTGCTGGCAGGTATGACTAGATTGGGTTAGGATATCTGGTTGGCATGGATGGATTGGACTGAAGGGTCTGTTTCCATGCTGTACATCTCTATAACTCTATGACTCTATGACTCAGCCCTATTTTACTGTGTAAAAATTCACACAACACCAGGTTATAGTCCAACAGGTTTAATTGGAAGCACTAGCTTTCAGAGCACTGCTCCTTCCTTACCTATTTAATGTACAGGTCAGTAGGCCAGACAATCACCCTTGTTGGCTGGCTCAATTGCAAAGCCATTGTTGGATCTGAGAGCAGTGAATGTGAAGGGAGATAGGTTCAAATGGGGGTAGGGAGTTGGGAATACAGAGATGGATGGTCCATCAGGGAGAATTGAGGAAGTGGGAAGGCTGCAGAAGGACCTGGACATGCCAAGAGAGTGGGCAAATAAGTAGCAGATGGAATACAACATGAGAAAGTGTGGGGTTGTGCACTTCAGTTGGAAGGAGCAGCGGTCCGAGAGCTAGTGCTTCCAATTAAACCTGTTGGACTATAACCTGGTGTTATGTGGTTTTTAACTTTGTACACCTCAGTCCAATGCCAGCATCTTCAAATCATGAGTATTTTACTGTGGACTTCCAAGTACACCGCTGTCATACCCTTAATAATGGACTCTAAAATCTGAATAGGTTTTTTCTTTGGCCTACAGTTTCCTGTTTCTTCATCCCTCCTTTCTTAATTAGCGATGTTACATTCACCATTTTCAGTTCCTCTGGGAACCTACCTGATCTGACCTTACTGCGGTGATGCCTGGAAGATCACCACCAATACTTCCACAATCTCCTCAGGTTCTCCTTCAGAACTGTGGGGTCGAGTCCGGGTCATTTCTCCACATTCATGTCTTTCAGTTTCTCAGCGCCTTCTCCTGAGTGATAGCCACTACATTGAGTTCTGTCCCTGACTCTCTTGAAGTTCTGGTATGCTACTGAAGTACCTACTTAGCTCCTCTGCTATTTCTTTGTTCCTCATTCCTATTTCTCCAGCCTCATTTTCCAGCTGTCCAATGTCCACTCTTGCCTGTCTCTTACTTTTTATAAACCAAAAATGGATTCTTGAACTCATCTTTTACATTACAAGATAGCCTTTATTTTTAGATTTATCCTTTACCTTGAGTTTGTAGTTTTCTTGCAACTGATGTCACCCAATCCACCCTCAATGTTTGGTTTAAATTCCTATCCATTGCCCGAGTTATTTACCAGGAATCTGCACACAGTATGATTCAGGTGGACCTCATACCATCAAAACAGCTCCCTCCCTCCCCAGGACTGTTGGCAATGTCCTATGAACTTAAACCTATTTCTCCCAAATGACTCTTTGAGCCTTACGTTTAGTTTTTTAATCTTGTTGACCCTTGTGTCAAAATGCTCTTGGCCAGAGATTATTACCTTGTAATTCAGTCCTGAGCTGCTCATATTCCCTCAGCAAACTGTCTTTCCACTTTCTACATATATCCTCACTGTCTATGTGAACCACAACAATTGGATCTTCGCACTCCCACTCCAAGTGGATCTAATGTTAAATCATTGCCAAGTTAAGCAGCCCAGGATGCATCTTTATTAAAACTGAAATCTAAAGAAATCACAAACCTCCAGTTCAAACATTTTAAAGGACACATTAAAAAATGTTCAACTAAGACCAAACTTTAGTCAGGTGTTGGCTTTTTTTCCTATTTCCTGTATAAATTTGAGATTGTTATTTTCCAAATAACTGGTTCTTGTCTTTTATATGTAAAAATATTGGCATGCAACAATTATAAAAGTATTTGCCTCAAGTGAACTTTAGGGATCAAAAATACTCAGTTTCCAGTAAAGATTTAGGTCAATACTGTTGGTATTTCTGGATTATATTGCATAATGCATTATCGGAAAGTCCCTTTAATAATTGATTTGCAAGTCACTTATGTAAACATATTGATAGTTCTGTGTCACTAGGACTAAACATTGTTAAAAGGTTACCAAATTCCAAGCTCTTTAGTTTAAATTGCATTTGATTTTACTGATGCTAAAAACATAGAATCACAGAATTGTCATGATGTTGAAGGACTTCATTCAGTCCATTGTGAGTCAGCAAGTCAAATTAATGTAAACTCGTGCCTTTTCCCCATATCTCTGCTCATTGTTACCATTTAAGCAAATATCCAATGTCTTCTCAAATGCCCGTAGTGCCATTTGTGCAGGCTGGGTTGATTAGCTATGGTAAAGGCATGGTTACAGGGATAGAGTGGAGGCGTGTATCTGTGTATCTGAGCGGGATGTCTTTTGGAGGATAGGTGTTGATACAATGGGCTGAATGGCCTCTACTTTAGCAAAAGGATTCTTCATTTTATTCTATTTGATTTATCATTGTCACACATACCTAGGTTCAGTGAAAAGTTTTGTTTTCTATGGAGTACAGGCAGATCAATCTATACAAAGATCTTAGGGTGATAGAACAGAGCAAGGAATAGAAAGTTACAGCTGCAAAGAAGGTCCACAAAAAACAAAAACAACATCAGATTTGAAATTTAACTGGTCCATTCTAATAACAGCGAGAAGAAGCTGTTCTTGAACCTGATGGTACATCTGTTTAAACCTTTGTATCTTCTGCTTGATGGAAGAGATTGGAAGAGATTATAATCAGGGTGGGAGAGGTCTTTGATAATGTTGGCTGCCTTTCTGAGGTAATAAGAGGAATAGATGGAGTCAATGGATGGAAGATTGGCTTGTATAATGGACTGGGCTGTGTTTCAACGATTTGTAGTTTCTTACGATCCTGGACAGAGCAGTTGCCATACCAAACCATGATGCATCCAGATCGGATGCTTTCTATGGTGCATCTATAAAGGTTGGTGAGAGTCCTTATGGACATGCTGAATTTCCTTAGTCTCCTGAGGTTGACGAGGCATTGTTGTATCTTGGGATATCTGTTCGGCATGGATGGGTTGGACCAAAATGTCTGTTTCCATGCTGTACATCTCTATGACTCTATGACATCAACATGGGTGTTCCAAGATACATTGTTGGTGATCAACACAGCTAGGAACTTAACGTGCTTGATCATCTCCACTTCAGTTCCATTGACGTAGATTGGAGCCTGTCATACCCTTCTTGCTTCCTGAAAGCAATGATCAGACCTTTAGTTTAGATCAGGTCTAACTCTTTCCTGTATTCTGTCTCGTCATTGTTTGATATCCGGCCTACAACAGTGGTGTCATCAGCACCCTTGCAGATGGAGTTCAGGCAAATTGGCCACACAGTTGTGAGTATACCGGGAGTACAGTAGGGGGCTGAGTACCTAACCTCGGGGGGATTATGGTGGAGGACGTGCTGTTGCCTATCCTCATCGATTGCAGTCTGTGGGTCAGGAAATCAAGAATCCAGTTGCAGAGAGTGGAGCACAGTCCTAGGGCTCGGAGTTTTGAGATTAGTTTGGTTCAGATTACAGTGCTGAAGGAGGAGATGCGGTCAAAAAGTAAGAGCCTGACGCAGGTACCTTTATTCTCCCAATGTTCCAGGGATGCGTGTAGGGCTAGGGAGATAACATCTGCTCTAGACCTGTTACGCAGGGAAGCAAATTGCAAAGGATCAAAGCAGTCAGGGAGACTAGAGTTGCTCTGAGCCATGATTAACCTCTCAAAATACATTTTATGATTTGAATAGGTGTCAGTTCATCATATCTTTACATAAAGTGGTTGAGTGGGCTTTACAGGTTCAACCTGGCATGATTTAGGTTGCATTTATCTGACTAAACCAGAATTTGTATTAAGTCACAGAAAGAGTACTCCCTCTTTTACCATGTTGATAAAATTCCAAACTCTTAGATCATAAATTAGATTAGATTAGATTACAGTGTGGAAACAGGCCATTCGGCCCAACAAGTCCACACCGACCCGCCGAAGCGCAACCCACCCATACCCCTAACCTAACACTACGGGCAATTTAGCATGGCCAATTCACCTGACCTGCACATCTTTGGACTGTGGGAGGAAACCAGAGCACCCGGAGGAAACCCACGCAGACACGGGGAGAACGTGCAAACTCCCCACAGTCAGTCGCCTGAGGCGGGAATTGAACCCGGGTCTCAGGCACTGTGAGGCAGCAGTGCTAACCACTGTGCCACCGTGCCGCCCACAAATGTCGTTTATCTATGCATCCATCCCAAACACCTAGCTAGATTAAAAAGGAAACACTCTAGCCATATCAAAATTAAAGTATATGTATTTTCTGCATTAGCAGAATTTGTGGACCAAATTCATTTTGTAATGTTTTGTCAATCTTTGCAATTTATTATGATAAATGTCCTTATCAGTTTGTCCCAACAGTTTGTATTGTTTACATAGGTTGAGATGGTCACTCCTACAGTCTGTGACGTCAGTAATGAGTTATTTGAATTCAGGGGTTACAGAGTGTCCCAAAACAGATAATCCAGAATCAAAGAATCTCCACGGAAACACAACTTTAGCTTTTCTGTGCCTCAGGTAAATTGACCGATTAAAGGATTATAGAAATAAAAGAATAATAATTATGAATTTTGATCAACTTGAGAAGTAAATGAAACTGCATGTGACTGTTTGAGAAATGTGAGGACATGCATAAGAATTTTACTGGTACAAACATTTATTTAGGTGCGAAGTTTCTCTGCTGAAAACAAATCAAAATGGTCACTCTGGACAAAACTCAAAGAATTTGGTTTCTTTAATTTTTAACTTCAATTGCAAGTTGAATTTATACTTTTCTGCTCTGTAGGCACTTACATCATGAGGATTATGTTCCTGGTGATTCTTGCAATTTGCTTCTGTGCTGTTAATGCAGCACCAAGTGAGTATTTAAATATTTTGATATTTATTCAAACTCTAGCTCTGCAATGAAATAATTGTATACCTTTTAACACACAATGTGACTGGTAATATGAAGACCACATTGAAGCACATTAGACTTCAGTTCAGTAGATCATGAAGTCAAGTTCCTGTGGTCAGGTCTTAATGCAAAGGTCTCTTCTTGGTTAGATGTGCCTATTAGACTAAAACATATCGGTTGGGTAGGGATATAAAGAGACTCTGTCAAAGGATTTCCTCTTGTACTGATCAGGACAATTTCTACCAATTACTGTGGTAAAGGGAAAACAACAATTCAACATTATACTGTGTGAGAGGGGAGTGCTGATTGGTTGACAGTTGGACCCAGATTAGTAGCAATATTGCCTTGAAACATTTATTACAGTCACTAACAGGATGCTGCTGATAAGCCTGAGATACTTTCAGTCTCTCATAAGAATAGGAAATGTGGTATATCGACTTCAATGCTGATGTGGTGCGAGGTATGTTGGTTGTAAATCCCAAAGGCTGGCAGAATATACCAAAAACCATATACATTTGGTTGTGCATAATAGGTAGGGTACTGAATGTGGCAATGAAGACATACTTGTTAAATTCAAATCAAATGATATAATGCGCAATTGTGCAACATTTGTTCCATAATCCTGTGTTCTTAACGAATTATACTAATAACCAATTTCAGTTTTCCATTAGAGCTTGCAATGTAGCATACTTGCGCATTGCGTGTATAATGGAAACTACACATATTAATACACAGGGTGCTGTTCTTTGAGAACAGAAGGAATGTGTGCACGCATAGCCCCTATTTCAGTTGGATAAAATAGATGACAATCATTTTCTGATTCATCTGCCAGGGAAATGTTTTAAGCAATTGGAGTCAACCAGCCTAGTTGAAAAGTTTAAATCCTATTGACAGTTAACTATCTCTCATCCTTATTTGGTTTATTTTATATTACAATGACTCCACTAATCAGATTACTTGAACGAACTTCTAAGCACCTGTACATTGAAAAAAAACTATTTTCCTTTAATAGTCAATGACATTGTCATCACTGATTTCCCCAATATTAACATTTTGGAGATTACCATTGACCAGAAGCTGATCTAGACTTCCCATATAAATACTGTGACCCGAATAGCAGATCAAAAGCCAGGAAACCTGCAGCCCCTAATTTAAACCTCCAGAGTTTAAATTAGGAGTGTGATCCAATGTGATCCCCATTTGTCTGAATGAATGCTGCCCCAATAAATCACAGGAAGCTTTGATTTTCTAGGTCAAAGAAACCCTTTTGATTATCACAACATCCACAAATATTCACTACCTCCACCACCACCAGTGTTGAGTAGCAGTAGCGTGTGTCATCCTGTAGACACACTGCAGAAATTCACCAAGGCTCCTGAGACAGCACCTTCCAAACTCTCAACTACTTCCATCTCAAAAGACAAGGGCAACAGCTGCATGGGAACACCATCACCTGCAAGTACCATTATTCACCATTCTGACTGGAAATATGTTGCTGCTTCTTCCGCGTTACTGGATCAAAATCCTGGAAACCCCTCCCTACCAGCATCGTCAATGTGGTTACATCAAAGGACAGCAGTGGTTCAAGAACGTAGTCAGCATCACTTTCTCAAGGGCAACTAGGGTTACGCAATAAATGCTGGCCCCTTGGCAACTCCCACATCCTTTGAATAGTTTTTATTTACAAAACGTATCCTTGGAAATTATCCTCATAAATGCAACATGCAGTGTTTCAAAAAATGATTTTTCTCAGGGATACTTAAGTTCTCCAACACCACATGACGGTTAACACACTATTTCTGATGTCATTCACATGATTTGAAGCAAGCAATAGAGATCTGTGTTAATTATAAATTGAGACTTTTATTATTTAGGTTTTAGTTCATCTGGAGGTCGTACCTTTCCTCATGATATTACAAGCCAATCTGAATTGACACGGCTCTACAACACCGAAGTGATCTTTGCTGAAAGGGTAACGAAGCCTCTGAATAATTTGGGCTGGTTAGGAATAAGACATTCAGGAGTAAGGTAATTTAATTGCACGAAGTTTTAGGTTTTGATTTGGTATCCTCTAAAACTGTGCCATATAAGGGAACTTTCCACTGTGTTTTGTATGTGCAAAAATAAGGTCTGAAAAGTGATGTGGTGACTCTCGAAACTTCAGATATTCTATTTCAGTGTCAGCGTGCAACTGGAAATGCACATTCAAGGTGATAGATCTTTGAGGTTATTTTGGAATGCCATGCCTTCATTGATAAACCTATCCCAGTAAACACAATCCAGCATGCACAGCCCTTGTCACTCATGTCAAATTAATAAAACAAGTCCTCATTTTTCTGCCTTTATATTCTATGTTTTGGTTTATTGTTCTGTATTTTAAGATGGAATCAGAGAATGATGACACTGTAGTACACTTTTCACTTCATTTTCTGACAAAATACATGTGTCGACAAATAAGTAAATAAATCAACTTTGTGGACTCCAAGTGCCTCCAATCATGTCTCTTGCAAATCCCCAGTTTTACTCTGTCATTGGTGATGGCTGAGTGAGCTCTGGAATTCATGACCTAAAGCTTTCTGTCTCTCCACCTCTGTCTTTTTGATGTTCTTAGAACTTGCCAACCAAACTTTACATTAACCTGTTTTTTTGTCCATATCATTTTATACTCGAGTGTCATTATTTTATTTTAATTAAAAATTCCATTCAGTTCAAGCAGTTTTCACCCATAAAACCGATGATGTCATCACAGAGCTCCTAACTTGGGAATGTTATTTCCATTGCCTCAGGACCATTGCAGTGCATAAACATCCCATGGCCAGATCAATTCATCATTAATGACCTGCCATTGCACTGACCCAGCGGTCACATGAAGCCTGACTCAGTGTGGTCGTTCATGTTGATGGTATTTTTAATTGTTTTAAATTTAACATAACTAAGTTTAACTGCAGTTAACTGTTGTGCCCTTGGTGCTAGACTACTAGCCAACTGAAACCACTGATTGTCTGATTACTGAAACTACTGTATTATGTGATTTTTGATCTTAAATGAACTTAACTGCTAATGTCTGAAAAAGAGCCATCTCTACTATAACCACTTTCCTTTCTGATTAATATGACTCCAGACAGTGGAACCCACTCTCCCTTTGATTGGATTGTATTGATGCACCTCAATAATAAGGCCATTTGCTTTCTTCTCCTCTCAAGATTTCAACTCATGTTTCTACGTACAAACCAAGGATGGATTAGAGTAAGGCACCAAGTGACTCTCCCAGAATTCAAATTACAAATCAGTAGACAGGTTATTTCTGAGTCTAAACTGCTTGATAGCATTACCATGGGGCCTTCTATTACATTACTGACGATTCAGAATGAAACAATAGGACAGTAATTGGCTGGAACATATTTATTGTGTTTTTTATGCAGAGTATATACCTGCTCTTTATGGCATCAATGACATTGATTACAGCTGTATTGGAAAAAACAAAATTGACTGGGAGCTCAAGCTTCATCAATTTTCCTGATGAAGGGCTTATGCCCGAAATGTCGACTCTCCTGCTCCTTGGACGCTGCCTGACACTCTGTGCTTTTCCAGTGCCACATTTTTCGACTCTGATCTCCAGCATCTGCACTTTCTCCTCTGTCCAGTGCACTCAATCATGACTTGGTGTCACATGGAATTAATAGAATTATATGAAGAGAATGGCAAATAGCTTAGCAGCAGGGAGCTAGTCTCAATTCCACCCTCCAGTGACTGTGTGGATTTTGAACATTCTCCCCTCGTCCGCATGGGCTTCTCCTGAGTGCTACGGTTTCCTCCCACAGTCCAAAGATGCACAGGTTAGATAGATTGGCTATGCTAAAATTTCCCATAATGTCCTGGGGTGTGCAAACTAAGTGGATTGGCTGTGGGAAATGTCTGATTACAGAGATTGTGTGTGTGTGTGTAGGGAGAGGATGGGGACTGGTGTCTAAGTGGGATGCTCTTCAGAGTGTCGGTGTGGACCATTGGGTGAATGGCCTGCTTCCACACTGTGGGGATTCTCTGAGGTGCTTGTGATGTTGTGACTTCAGGAGAAGGCCAAGATGGACAATCCACTAGATGCTTGAGGCTGAAGAAGTTTGCAAACATTTCAGTTTTATCCCTTGCACAGCTAAGCTGGGCTGTGCCATCATTCATGATGAGGTGATTGTAAAACCTCTTTCTCCAGTTAGTTGTTTTACTGTTTACCACCATTCTCTATTGGATGAAATATGACCTCAGACCTTTAATCTGGTTTTTCAGTTGTAGGATCATATAGTTCTGTCAATAGCACAATGCTTTTGATGGTGAGACTGAACATATCAAGGGAGTTGATGGAGGAATCTGGGACATTGATTGACAGGAATGATTCTGTGAATATGACGATATCAGATTTCTGCTTGACTAGGTTGTGAGATGGCTTCCTCACTTTTGGCAAAAATCCTCAGATATGAGGAAAGGGTGATTTTCCTCAGGGTAGAATTTACCTTTGTGGTTACTAACGTCTTGTTTTATGCTGGGTGGTCAACCTCCATGTTTATTAATTGAATTTCCTGTAGTAATTTATGTAAGTTGTCTTTTTAAGGATTAGTTAAGAATCAACAACTTTAATGCTACATGTGAAGAAAGATAAAATCCCAGAAGACCATAGGGCTGCTCTCTCATTCGAAGGCCATAACTGATCATAGAATCATAGAATCCCTGCAATGTGGAAGCATTGAGTCCACACTGACCCCTCTGAAGAGCACCCTACCCCAGACACATCCTCCGCGCTATCCCTGTAGCCCTACATTTCCCATGGCAAATCCCTGCTGCCTGCAAATCCTTGGATTGTGGGAGAAAAATGGAGCACCCGGAGGAAACCCACACAGACATGAGGAGAATATGCAAACTCCACACTAACAGTCAGCCGAGGGTGGAATTGAATGTGGGTCCCTGGTGCTATGAGGTAGCAATGCTGGTTACTGAGCCATTTTAACCTGAGGGTAACATGCTTTAAACAAAGGGAGAGACAGAGAGAGGCCTTCATGATAATCTCAGCTGGTGCAGGAATTGAAACCGTTGTTGGAGTCAGTCTGCATCACACCAGCTTCCCAGCTAACCTCGTGCCTCTAATTATTGTGTTTGTGTGCAATGGTAACTCATTTTCAATGCAATAGACTTGTTCGGCAAAATTGATGTACCATTTTCAAAGTAGGGATAAACATTGACTCTTACAATAATCTTCAGACAAAGCTATAAAACACACACAAACAGAAACTTAATTTTGTTAGTTAATGTGTGAAAGTTTGGATCATTTACAGACAAAACTTCTCAATGTTTCAGAGTTACCACAGATGATGGACACCAGTGGCTGATTCATAAAGGACTTGATTTTGGTATCTCATCTTTCACGGTTGTTGTTGATGCTGTTCACATGTTAGATGAGTGGAGCGTAAGTATAAATGTCTTCTGGGAGCTCTTTTGCAAGCCCAAATTAATTTATGGAATAAAGTATATATTAACATCAATTTTCATTGTGTAGGTTACAGAAAGGAAAAGGGTACGGAATCGTACAGTTGGAGACTATGTGCGAGCAGGCGGTGAAGCGTATAATTTCTTCACTGACAACTGCCACCATGCTTCAGATAGAATGATGTCACTATAGACAATTCTACTCCGATATGTCATGGATTGTAATGAGGAAATGTTTTAATGATCCTAGTTACAAGACAGTCAGCTAAATCAAGCTAAATGTTGGATTCTTATGTGATCTAAAACAAAAGAGTAGAGAGATATCTTTAATCTGCCTCATCTTTTTGATGCAATCATTTCCAGTTCCCCATAAACTGCATGGGATTATCTGTGAAAAAAAAACATACATATAAATGTTCAGAATACAACACAAATATTCTGAATACATGGCACAGTCTTATCAGACTGCTCCAACACATATTTAGAAAATGCTACATTGTGCATTACAAGAACATAATAAGGCTTAAATTGTTCGACTAAAATGTATTAAAATGATCAATAATTTCAAACCACAAAGTTGGTATTTTGATTGCATATTTCACAAAAGGGTTCATTCTGGAATCTGAAATGGGGGGCCGTTCATCATTACTCACCATCAGTAATGCCTTGAAGTGTCTTTGAAAATGTAAAAATGCTTTCAAGCTGTTATTATCATCCAAACCTCTTGCATCTTATTGCTTTATTTCTGCTTCTGCTTTTCAGATTAACCTATTTTCAACTTTAATAATACTGATAATCTTCCAAATAAAATGTTGTTATTTTCTGTTGCAAACCTCTGCTTCCATCACACTTACTCACAGCTGGAATATTTAACTGGGAGTTTTGTAAATTCACTCGGGGGCTGTGGGTGTTGCTGGCTGGCCAGTATTTTACTGCCCAACCTGAGATCCCATTGAGAAGGTGGTGAGGTGCTATGTTCATGAACAGCTCCAGTCCACATGCAGTGAGTGGGTCCACAGTGCCCTTAGTGAGGGAATTCCAGGGTTTTAATCCAATGCCAATGAAGGAACATATTTCCAATTCAGGATGGTGAGTGACTGGGAGGGTGACTGCAGGTGGTGGAGTTCTTATGCATCTGCTGCCCTTGACATGCTAGATAGAAGTGGTCATGGGTTTGGAAGTCCTGTCCACGGATGTTTGATGTATTTGTGCTGTGTATCTTGTAGACAGGATGCACTATTGGTTGTGCATGTGATGCTAATCAAGTGGGCTGCTTTCTTCTGGATGGTGTTAAGCTACATGAGTCTTTCTGAAGCTGCACCTTTCCAGACAAGTGAGTATTCCATCACACTCCTGACTTGCACCTTATTGATGGTGGACAAACTATGGGGAGTCAGGAGGTGAGTTACTCCCTGCAGTATTCCCAGCCTCGACCATAATTCTATTGGTTTTAAAATAGTGATGGACAAGGTAGACCAGATCTAAAAGTTGAAGTTCTAAATTGGAAGAAAGCCAATTTTGACAGTATTAGGCAAAGACATTCAAAAGCTGATTGGGGACAGACGTTTACAGGTAAAGGGATGGCTGGAAAATGGGAAGCCTTCAGAAATGAGATAGCGAGAGTCCAGAGAAAGTATATTCCTGTCAGGGTGAAAGGAAAGGCTGATATGTATAGGGATTGCTGGATGACTAAAGAAATTGAGGGTTTGGTTAAGAAAAAAAAGAAGCATATGTCAGGTATGGACAGGATAGATCGAGTGGTCCCCCATGGGAGACTGGTTAACAAGGTTAGATCTCATGGATTACAGGGAGAACTAGCCATTTTGATACAGAACTGGCTCAAAAATGGAAGACAGAGGGTGGTGATGGAGGATTGGTTTTCAGACTGGAGGCCTGTGACCAGTGGAGTCCACAAGAATTGGTGCTCGGTCCATTACTTTTCATCATTTATATAAATGATTTGGATGTGAGCATAAGATGTGTAGTTGGTAAGTTTGCAGATAACATTAAAATTGAAGGTGTAGTGGACAGCGAAAAAGGTTACCTCAGCATACAAAGGGATCTTGATCAGATGGGCCAATGGACTAAGAAGTGGCAGGTGGAGTTGAATCTAGATAAATGTGAGGTGCTGCATTTGGGAAAGAAAATCTTAACAGGACTTATACACTTAATGGTAAGGTCCTCAGGAGTGTTGCTGAACAAAGAGACCTTGGAGTGAGGGTTCATAGCTGCTTGAAAGTGAAGAAGGCGTTTGGTATGCTTTCCTTTATTCGTCAGAGTATTGAGTCCAGGAGTTGGGAGGTCATATTACGGATGTACAGGACATTGGTTAGGCCACTGTTGGAATATTGCGTGCAATTCTGGTCTCCTTCCTATCGGAAAGATGTTGTGAAACTTGAAAGGGTTTACAAGGATGTTACCAGGGTTGGAGGATTTGAGCTACTGGGAGAGGCTGAACAGGCTGGGGCTGTTTTCCCTGGAGCATTGAAGGCTGAGGGGTGACCTTATAGAGGTTTATAAAATAATGAGGGGCAGGGATAGGACAAATAGACAAAACTTTTCCCTGGGGTTGGGAAGTCCAGAACTAGAGGACATCGGTTTAGGGTGAGAGGGGAAAGATATAAAAGAGACCTAAGGGGCAACGTTTTCATGCAGAGGATGGTATGTGTATGGAATGAGCTGCCAGAGGATGTGGTGGAGGCAACATTCAAAAGTACAATTGCAACATTCAAAAGGCATCTGGGTGGGTATATGAATATGAAGGGTTTGGAGGGATATGGGCTGGCTGCTGGCAGGTGGGTCTAGATTGGGTTAGGATATCTGGTCAGCATGGACAAGTTGGACCGAGGCGTTTGTTTCCATGCTGTACATCTCTATGACTCTATGACTCTATGCTGTTGTTGTGACTCTGTTTATGTGACAAGTCCAGTTGAGTTTCTGATCATTGGTAACCCCATGGATGTTGATAGTGTGGGATTCAGTGATTGTATTACTCTTCTTATTAATGATCAGATATCAATCTCAGATTAAATTTAACAATTAATACAGCATTAAATCCACTAAATCTTCCGCATATGACAGCGCTTGAACAGACGCAGCCTTTACCTAGTTCCCATACAAATATTCACTGAACCCAGACTGACCATCTCTCTGGCGGCCTCCCTCAACTAATCTCCCACATGGAGAAAGTGAGGACTGCAGATGCTGGAGATCAGAGCTGAAAATGTGTTGCTGGAAAAGTGCAGCAGGTCAGGCAGCATCCAAGGAGCAGGAGAATCGACGTTTCGGACATGAGCCCGAAACAGATTCTCCTGCTCCTTGGATGCTGCCTGACCTGCTGTGCTTTTCCAGCAACATATTTTCAGCTCTAATCTCCCACATGATCTGACTGCGCTCTGACAAGGTCACCCACACAACCCACTACTCACCCTGAATCATCTCAAATAACCACCTGACCCAATTACCCACCCAGGAGGGAAGCATCGACTGGCACACATGTTTCTGCAGTGCCATGTCTCAATGAGGCAACAAAGAAACAGTTACAGAGAACACTGGACTTTGGATCAAAGGATGGTCATTAGATTACTCACAGTGTGGAAACAGGCCCTTCAGCCCAGCAATTCCACACCGACCCTCCTAAGAGCAACCCACCCAGATCCATTCCCCTACAGTTACCCCTTCACCTAACACTATGGGCAATTTAGCATGGCCAATTCACCTAACCTGCACATTTTTGGACTATGGGAGGAAACTGGAACACCCGGAGGAAACCCACGCAGACACAGGGAGAACGTGCAAACTCTACACAGACAGTAGCCTGAGGCGGGAATTGAACCCGGGTCTCTGGCGCTGTGAGGCAGCAGTGCTAACCACTGTGCCACCATGCTGCCCATAACTTTCATTCGTCTTCAAGCCTGCTCCACTGTTCCATAACTTCATTGCCAATTTATTGTTGTTTAAATTCCAGTTTACAAACAAAGAGAATAAGTTCACATTTTCCAACATTATATTTTATCTGTCAATGTTTTGACTGCACAACTAACCTACCGAGAATCCTTCACGCACTTTCGACCTCCTCCTCATAACTTACTTTCTGAACTACCTCTGTGTCATCGGCAAATGTAGCCAGCATACTTTCAGTCCTCACATCCAAGTTATTGATATGTATTGTAAATTGGTCAGGCCCCTATCCTTATACCTGTAGCACTGCAATAGCTACAGACGACTAATCTGAAAAACAAGATCAATTTATCCCCTCTGTTTCTAATAATCAATCCTTACTGATATGCTACTAACATCAAAAGTTGATACAAAATAAAAGCTTATGCTGTACCAGTTTATCAAATGCCTTCTGGAAATTCATTAATATCCCCATATCCAAAGGTTCCTCCTTATCCACTTATTTGTTTTTTTTCATAAATATTTTTATTGAAAAGCTTTTTAAAATCTTTTACAATTCATTTAATTGTAAAGAATAAAACCCATCAAAACAAAAAAAAGTACAAAAAACAAGGCCATAATATAGTACCATTGTTACTAAACAACCCACTATTCTACCAAAACAAACCTATTTACTTAACTAAAACTAAACTACAAACATATCAAATAAATACTAGCTTAAATTACATTCAAGTTGCTTAAATTAAATAATGTCTTACTACTTTGTTCTGTCTTACTCATCACACCTCCGTTGAGGCTCCCATCTCTGGGAGTACCCCCTACAATACCCATATTCTTTTCCTTCCAGTCTCCTCCTCCCAGGCCCCACGGGCACCCATAAAGGTTCCCACGGCTATACCACAGCCCTGACTAATATTGCTGACAAGTCAGTTTCAATATAATTTAAAAAGAGCCGCCACATCCTATAAATCTGTTCCATTTTGTGTTGCACCATATTTGTGAGGTAATCTTGGGGGAGATGCTCCATTACCAGCTTACACCACCCATAAGAGCTGGTGGTTTTTCTGATGTCCAATTTAATAGAACGTTCTTCCTCGCACAGTGGGCAAGGATATTACACAGTCTCTTCCCATGTTCCCCCAGAGAGGGCAAGTTTGGCAGCGCCAAAAGAAGAATTACTGGATCCAAGTTAATTTCAATCCCCACACTGTCCTTTAACTCCTTTACTATAGCACTCCAATATCTTTGGATGTCGCAACATGAACAATAACAATGTGTGAGAATGCCTATATTAATTTTACATTTGGGACATTCTGGTGACACTCCTCTCTTAAACTTAGCTAACCTTTCTGATGCCATATGAGCCCTGTGTAAGATCTTCAATTGCATAGCCTGTGCTGTATTACATACTGAAAGTTTCCTTACATTCCCCCAAATAACTTCCCATATCTCCAATGAAATGTCCTGTCCTAACTCTCGGCTTGATGTCTTACAGAGTCCTTCCATATCCCCCAGAGCAAGACTTTTCTGTAAATGATATAAAGTACTAAGTGAAAGAGTACCCATACACCAGAGTATCCTTTTCTCCACATCTGATTTATAACATTGGGCCAGGAGTGTGGTCTTCCTCTGTATATAGCCCCTTATCTGGAAGTATCAGAAAAGGTCCTTATTGGATAATCCATATTTCTGACCTAACTAACTGAATGACATCACGACCTCTCCCTCGAACAAATCTCCCAAACATAGAATTCCTTTGTTCTCCCATGTACATTGCACCAGGTTCAAATCCTTGGGCTCCTACCAATGGGGTAAGTGGCAAAGTCTTAGACCACTTTCCCTCGTTTTGCCTCATTATCCTCCAGGCTTTCACTGTATTCAAGATAATTGGATTATTGTATTGCTGGGTCACGGATTTCATCTTGTCCATAAATAATAAATTAATTAGAGGACATTTCGACTGTGAGGTTTCAATATCAAGCCATATTGAATCTGAATTCCCCCGTACCCAGTCACCAACATATGTTAACAAAGCACTTATTTGATATTTCTTCAAATCCAGAAAATCCACCCCTCCCTCAGCTTGCGAAAGCTGTAATTTAGTGAATTTAATTAGAGGAGCAAATAAAGGACCCTAGCCAACCATTAATCCTCTGTAATACTTGTCTAGATAATAGTAATGGGAGCATTCTCATGGGATATAGCAGTCGGGGAAGGACATTCATCTTAATCAGAGCTATTCGGCCCAACCATGATAACGGTAATCCCTCCCATCACTGCAAATCCTGTTTTATTCTCTCCAGTAATTGTACAAAGTTAGCCTTATACAGCAGGTGGAAGAAAGGAAGGGGAAATAAAAAATTCTCAAATACAGAAAACCTTTTGGTGACCACCTAAACAGGAATTGCATTTTATCCTTCAAGTTAGGCATCTCCACAAAGCCCCTCCCGGCACAGCTTTTGATTTTGTGAAATTGATCCTATAACCCGAAAAACTGCCATATGAATTAATTGCTGGATTAGTCGGGGAACAGACTTCTCCAGATCGGCCAAGAATAAAAGGACATCAAAAGTATATAGGGTAATCGAATGTTCCCCCATTCCCGCTTTTGGCGCTACTATTTCAGAGTCTCTTCTAATAGTTTCGGCTAACGGTTCAATCATCCACATATTTGTTAGTTCCTCAAAAATCTCAGATGAAATTACTTACATTTGATCGCCTTTTGACAGAAATATCAGAGTGTGTTATGATTTTGTAAGTATCCTACTATAAACTCCTTAATAATCTATTCTTGCAATTTCCCTGTGACAAATATTTGGCAAACTGGCCTACCCTTTTCTGCTATCTGTCTACCTCTTTTCATGAACAATGACTTGACATGAGTTACTTTTCAGTCCAAGGGGACTGTTTCAGACTCTAAAGAACATCTGAACATGATAACCAAGGCTTCCACTATCTCTGTAGTCATTTCCTTAAAGACCCTGTCATGTATGCCATGTGGTCTTGGGGACTGACAGATTTTAGGCCGAGTAGTTTTCCCAGCCCTGCTTCACTGTTGATGGTAACTTTTTCAAGTTTCTCTTTCACCTCTTGAAATTCAAGTCAATGGGAAGTTTTCTAAGTATTCTAGATTGAAGCAAATCACAAAATTCCTGTTCAATTTCCTGGTTCCTCTCATTAATTTCCCAAACACTCTCACTGGAGGACCAACATTACCTTTAGTTACTCTTTTACTATTCAAATACTTGTCTTATTTCTGATTAGCTGTTTTGTTAATCGCTCACTAGCTTTCTCTCATGCCCTGACTCTTTCTGAGTCTTTATGTTTTGTTTATCATTCTGTGCTGGTCCTTCAAATCTTTCCAATATTGTGATGCATCACTAAAGTTTAACATCCTTAACTTTGTTATTTAGTCACGGATGACGTGTACATCACAAAGAAATGCTGAAATTGGTGAAAGAAATATTTGCTGGGCATGACTAAATATCTCCTTAAATGTCTTCCACTATATCTCTGCTATTTTGCTTACTAACCGACATTCCCAGTTAAGCTTAGTGGGATCTGCCTACACGCCATTATAGTCACCTCTTTATTTCACTTTAAAAAACCTTGTCTCAGAACCAAACTTCTCCCCTTTGAAATTCTATCATGGTACAATTGCAATTGTTCAGAAGATACTTTTCCATGAGGTTATTATTTAATTATTCACATTGCTCATTTCTTGGATTAGAATAGCCTTCTCCCACTTTTGTTCTGGAACACACTGCTGTCAGATATTGATTTGATTTCCTCTCACATACATCTAAGTACAG
>NC_057728.1:21769518-21844132 GCF_004010195.1 Chiloscyllium plagiosum
CAGATGACAAGCAACATGAGTTTGACTGGGACAAAACTATTATAGGACAAGCCAAACAGAGAACAGCCAGGGAATTCCTAAAGGCATGTCACTCATCCACAGATTCAATCAATGAGCACATCGACCTGGACCCAATATACCGACCACTGCAACGGACAGCTGGAACTGACAACCGGAAGCGGCAGATTCAAACCACTATAAATGCCGGAGGAAACATCACAGAAGTGCTTCACAGGAGGCTCCCAAGCACTGAGGATATCACCTAGATAGGGGACGAAACGTCTGCAACACAAATCCCCTACCATAACCACCCTATTATTTTTAAACAGTGGCACCATGTTTGCCAACCTCCAGTCTTCCGGCACCTCACCTGTGACTCTCGATGATACAAATATCTCAGCAACATGCTTCCAGTAATTGCATTTGCTTTTTAAATTTAAATATTTGATAATCACAACATATGAAATAAATATAGGAGAGATTGTGAACAAGTAGTGTATATTTCGAAGCTACAATGTTATAAATGTTGGTTTCTGATTAACTTCTGACATTACTTGAATGGGGATTGAGATGCTTCAGTCAGTGATTCTAGTAACTCTCCAGCTTTTCTCAGTATTACTTTCTTGCCTCTTGGCTTTGTGCTGTCCCCAGATTTCCTCGTCATGAGATTTTGCTGAAGATTGTTGATATTCTTTAGAAAGGCAGACCAAAAGGTGGCTGATTCTGAAGGCTTTTTCTCTCCTTCCCTTTTTAGGGTAGGTAAGCTGTCAGTGAGACTCATTAATTATACTCTTATACCCAACACAAAATCTAGAGTCTTGAGCATCTAATCCAGTGTGACACTTCAGCATTTCATCAGTACTGTAATGCTTCAGATGAAGTGTTAAGCCACTCCCCATCTATCCTTTAGGGGATGTAGAAGATTACAAAGCATTATTTAAACAAAAGTAGGAAGTTCTGGTGTCCTGGCTAACTGATTTATCCCTCAACCATTAGTGGTATGTCAAATTTGTAGTTGTGTGTTTTATTTCTGTTTGTGAGATTTCTGGTATTAGTGAACTGCCTACAAAGCAGGCTACACTTCAGAAATATTTAATAGGCAGTAGTGAGTGTTAGAATGTCCTGAGACTGTGAAGGTACTGTTTAAATGGAATTCCTTTCATGCTAATACTGAGATAAAGATTACCCACCAGAAACATGGTTGCATGCTTTCTCTTTTGAAAGATGTTCAATTTGTGAATTTGTTAATTTAGTATTTAATAAACATTGTTGAATTTGGAACAATTAGTAAAGATACAAACAAGTATTGAAGCTAGTTGAGTAGAATACACACAACACCTTTGCATTGCACTGTAGTTCTCCTATTGGGAGTACATACTGAGAACATTTAAAAAAATATATTTTTATTTTTTTTCTTTTGAATATTACAAGTACAAAACCAAGCAATTCAAACCAATATTAAAATGCAAACCCACTCAGTACATAAATAATAACTAAGCTAAAAAAGGAAAATCTTAATAATAATAATAACCATAACACAGCTCAATAAAACAAAGCAATAACCCTTGATTATTGAGCGCATACGTTTATACATATTCATATGTTCGTAGTTTCTCCCCAGTGGATACCAACTTCATTGCATAGAATTGCCATGGCAATATAAAGGCTCTTATTAGTATCGTGGACAAATCTGTACCCAGGTCGTCCAAAAAGGGCTGCCATGTCTTACAGAAATTCTCAGTTTTATATTGCACCGTACTCTTAATAATTACATCCAAGGGGATGTGCTCCAGGACTAGCTTATGCCAGCCCCGGGTGATTTTCTGACACTCACCTTAATAGAATGTTCTTTCTGGCACAGAAGAGGAGATACTGCGTCCATCTCCACCTCCATCCCCAATGCTTCTCTACTTTTCCTACCACAGCGCTCCAGTATGCCTGCAGTGTGTGGCAGGACCAAAGACAATGAGTAAGCATGCCCATGCTCACTTTACATTTTGGACACATTGGAGATACTCCTGCTTTAAATTCTGGGAGGTAGTCTGGGGCCAGATGAGTCCTTTGGAGACTCTTTAATTGCAAGGCATGGGTCCTATTGCAAATTGAGCTCCTTCTTGCATTTTCCCAGATATCCTCCCATATTTCAGAAGAGATTTAAACATTGAATTCCCTCTCTCATACCTTCCAGAACCATTCAGTCTCGTCCAAGGGACCTTCACTCAATAGATGATAAAAGCCGCTAACAGATAATATATCCTCAACACTCGACATCTTCTTCTCCATGTCGGACCTATAAGGATCACTTAGAAGTGTGGTATGAAGTTTTGTGTGAAGTTTCTAATTTGAAAGAAACAAAAAAAGGTCCCTACTGGGCAATTCATATTTGAGTCAGCTGGTCAAAGAGGTCCCTACTGGGTAAATCATATTTCCGAGCCAACTGGTCAAAAGACCTCAGTATGTCCCCTTCGAATAAATCACCCATGCAAGGCATGCCCCGCGATGCCCATAGTTTAAACCCAGAGTCCCATCATCTCTGGCTGAAAGCCCAGCATACCAACTATTGGTGTCAAAAATGATGTTTTGGCAATATTGCCCTCGCCCTGATGCACCACCCTCCGCGACAGCATTGACGACCATTGGGCCACAGCAGCACTCCTAAACTGCTCCCACTCTGCCCAAGAACCGCAGGCCAACAAGGGGGCATCCCTCCTGAGATGCCTCAGTGTCCAACCAAAGTGAGCAAGGGTCTCTCCAGGCCCACTCACCCACGTAAGATAGCAAGGCGTCCAAACAACAGTCTTTGATATTTGGGCGGCCCACTCCTCCTAGTCTGCAAGGCAACTACAATCTAGTCAATTCAATGAGGGGCCGCTCGTGATACCAGATTAACGAACGAAACCAGCCGTTAAGTCTTCTAACTATTTGCTTAGTGAAAAACAGAGGAAGCATTTGCATAGGATACAATAGGTGGGGAGAACATTCATTTTAATGAGGGCTATCCGACCTAACCAAGAGATCAGAAGTGCCTCTCCCATCTACGAAGGAGCTGCTTGATTCTCTCAAATAAATGGGCAAAATCGGCTTTAAATAGCCGATCAAAAACAGGAGTAATAAATATACCTCAGTAGACAAAGCCCTCCTCAACCATCTAAAGGGGAACCAAGATCCGCTCTCAGGATCAGGCGCTCTTGGGAGACCACCCATGGGCATGGCCTCCGACTTCGCAAAATTGATCTTTTAACTCAAGAAGCCTCCAAATAAATTGATGCATTGTATCAGGTGTGGCACTGAGACTGTTGGGTTTGACAAGAAGACAAGAACGTCATCCACATACAGTGTGATCTTACATGACTTTGTCCTCACTTCTGGAACGGTTATATTGGGATCTCTACATATTGCCTCCGCCAGTGGTTCGATCACCAATGTGAAAAGCAGTGGTGACAACAGACAGCCCTGTTGACTGCCCCTACGAATATTGAAATTGCTTGACTGTACACCATTGGCGAGGACTGCAGTAAGACGATCACTATACAAAACCTTCACCCACTTGATGAAGGTCTCTCCCAGGCCAAACTTCTTCAAAGTATGGGAAAGATATGGCCATGCGATCCTGTCGAATGCCTTTTCCGCATCTAAGGAGATCACCAATACCTGTACCGATCATTGTTGACATAGTTGGATCATGTTAAGTAACCTCCTGACCTTATCCATCAGTCTGTGACTTTTATGAACCCTGTCTGGTCTTCCTTAATGATTGAGGGCAGTGCAGTTTCTAGCCTTTGTGCCAGAGTCTTGGTAGGATTTTGAAGTTGACATTCCGGAATGAAATGGGTCTCTAGGAAGCACAGTTCTCCGGGGCCTTCCCTTTTTTAAGAATGAGAGAGATGTTCACCTCTCCTGGAGATGGTGTCGAGGAGGCCACGACTATGTAATTCATGAAACGTAATAAGCATTGACCCTGACAACATACTGATAAACAAAAGAACTCAACTTCAATACAAAAGAATCCACAAAACCTCAACACTTCACAGACTAAAATAACCACTGCCAACAAATCTAAAAAACATACAAAAACTATGAACAGCAAAAACAGAAAAACAAAAAAATCGCCAAAGTCACTGGAGGAATTTACCCCCATTCAAAGGGGGATACCTACACATCCTAAAACCCAGTAAACATCCCAACCGCCCTCTCAGCTCCTGCCAGCAAAGGTTGCACCACGCACACCAACCACCTGGTAGAAGAAAAAAAAACCCACCAAAGAACAAAGTTAGTACGATAGACAAATAAATTAAAAATAAATATGTCGCCCATTCCTTAACATAACTTAGAAATTAAAAATAAATACTCTTTCCATCCAAGACATCATTTCATGCAACATATTACCAGAAAAGAGATTCCACCAAGTCCTTTTTAAAGACTAACAGCTCTATTCTCTATGCCTATTTAGTTGTTTGACGTAAGTCAATGTGTCCACAAAGTTCTTCGCTTTCTTTGCGAGTTGAACAAATGTATGGATCCATTATGATTGATCCCAAGCACTGCTGGATATCTTAAATAATACTGGACACCAAGCTCCCTCAATCTTGTCTTGACGCCATCGTAGGGCTTCCTTTACCGGACCAAGATTTCGAAGCTCCTTGGATGCTGCCTGAACTGCTGTGCTCTTCCAGCACCACTAATCCAGAATCTGATTTCCAGCATCTGCAGTCATTGTTTTTAACTCACTGCCGCTAACCAGTGTTGAGAAAACATGACTTTGGAGCTGCCCCATACCAATGCCTTTGGGTTTGTCCCCCGGGCTCTAGAAGCTTCCAGGACCCTCTGCTCGTCTTAATAATGATGGAACATTACCAAGACAAGGCATGGGTGCTGATCCGCACCTGGCTTTCCTGCCGCAATCTGGTGAGCACTTTTAATTGTTATCCTTCCCTTCTCAACCTCCAAACCAAGGAACTCCAGGAACCACTTCTCGAAGAATTCCACCAGCCGTTCATCTTGCGTCTCCTCTGGTATGCCAACAATGCACAGGTTCTTTCTTCTGCCCCTGTTTTTCAGATCGTCTACCAGATCCAACAGACCACGGACTTGTGTTTCCAGGGCTTCAATTCGGCTTTTGGAGGAGTTAATCTCTGCCTCTACCCCTGCAGCCCGGTACTCAAGCTCATTGTTCTGTTTTCCCAAATCTTGCAGCATAGCAGATACAGGAGCCAGCTTCACTTCAATTTCTTTTCCTGGATCTGCTTCCCAGGGCCTTGTGAGATTTAGCTAGCTCCTCAACCAGAGTCTGGTGAGTAAGCAAGTCCACTGCTTCCAGAAGGCTGGGCTGTGGCCCTGGCCCAGGGTGTGGTTCCTCCTTTCTTCAGCGTTCTCCAGCTGCAAGGACAAAGGTAAGTAGATTTTTTTCAGGTTTCTAGTTCCTTTACTATGTTTTACTCACAGTAAAGTGTTTGGGATGGGTTCTGGTTCTGTCGGGTTGGTGTTGCAGTGTGAAGCCCAGCAAATGCGATCCTAACAGGATGCTGCCATCTTGGATTTTCCACATAGTGAGAATTTGATTTTTGTGGAACACAGAAATCTTTGTGCTGAGAGCACAATTTGGTATGATTCTGCCTAACAAATTATTAATTTGCGTACAGCTCAGTTATGATTATATGCATGGATCCTTTGCAGTATACATTAACATAATTGTTTGCTATAACCAGATTAAGAATTTTTAATGTCATGGATACCATCCATACAACATTATTTTTCCTCATTACTCTTATCATTTATAACTCAAATATGTATTAAAGTGCCTGAAGTAAGAGCTATAGAATGTACATGGACATTCCTTAAAAAAACCCATTATTGTAAAGTTTTTCATCTGCAGAGAAATATTTTATAAATAGCAATTTGTACTGATTTGTATTTGTGTTGTAACAATCTGGTGACTCCAGCTCACTCCCTTTCCCCTCTACCTTGAATGTTAACTTTTTTGATCCAGAATCTTTCTCTATTAAGGTGAGTTTTACCAGACACTCTCTTTGGCTGGGACACCTAGTGCTGTGGGTCTGTGTTGATCTACCCTTACAAGTTTCTCATAATCGAAAGTCAATCTAAAGTCAGCATTCCTCCTTCCCATAGTTCCAAATAAAAATGGATAAAGGTGCTGCAGTTCGATTGAAATACTACTGAGATATATCTTGTCTTTAATAATAGTCTAAGCATAACACAAAGATAAGAATGGAAATTCTATTAAGATCATGCTTTATGTGTCAGGTAAAGGACCAAATGAATGTTTGGAAGTAATTGAAAGTCTGTTTTTAATGTGGTCTGTTTTTTTGTTCATAGACCCTCTGAACCAAGAGCAATCACCCCTCTTTTAAATAGAAGTCATTTTGACCTATTTATATCAATTAAGTTGTGAATAAATAGCGTAATCTATTACAAGCAACTGCCTCCAGACTTTGCCAGAAGTATATTGGCTCTTTTCTTTGTAACTGTGTTTTCAGTTAATGCAACATATGTTCAGTGCTTAAATTCTTCAAGTGAGGTTGGCCAAAATCCTGGGTTATTCATATTTCCAGTTGTGATTCAGTTTTTCTTTGGGTCCTATGTGTGTCTATAATATCTTGAAAGTTTTTCTGTATGTTGCATGTTATACGCTGGGCATCTTTAACAGAATTTCAGTGTCCACAAGACCACATTTGCATGTTCTATTTCCTGTAATTATGGCTTGATCACGCAAGGTATTTTCAATGATGAAATGGATTGCTTATGTCAACTCCTTTTCAGTGAAGTCTGTTGTAAGTAGTCATAATTTTTAATTAAAGAAATCGCTTTTGGCAGTTAATTTTGTTGAATTGGAACAAATATCTATTTTAAACCAGTCTTTTTCACCAGTCATGTGACTTGCTTTTATTTTCTCTGACTTGAGAGACTTTGATCCAAGCATCTGCTGACCATAGTTGATGGCATATTTCTAAGCTTTCTAACTAACACGAGCACACAGCAGGAATGATCGCATGTGGGGCTGAAGCCAAACCTAAATGATAGAACAGAATTCAGTCATGTGTCAAATAGACACCAGAATTTGAATTGAACTTGTTCAGCAAATAAAGAGAGTACAGCGTTAAAATGATAGGAAAGTCAGGAAAGATGCATTCTCTCACTTCAGCGTCTTACTTTAAATTATGCTGGATCTTGTTATTTTCATACCATAAATGCCTGAAGTTTGGAAGGGACCAACAAAAAAAAATCAGTTCAAAGGAAAAGTGTGAACAGTGGGCACAACAGTTTTAATTGTGATGTCTTAACAGCAGACAGTGGTCTATATTTGAGGTACCCGAATCCTGTTTATACCAACACCGAGGCAGTTTACGTTTGTCTTTCACTTTTTGAATTTTCAGTTCCATGTTAGATGTTTGGCTGCTAAGTCTTCATTAACATAAAACCTTGTGACCAGTTTGAAATGTTGATTGTAAGGAAGCAAACTATCTGCTTTTAGAGGCAATTGGACGTTGTGACTTTCAGTTACAACCTTCATGAAGAAAACAAAAGATCCTTTTGTGATATGGTATGGTTGACATGTATGGCTTCCCAGCTGCTTCACCTCACTGATAACTACAAGAATTGGCCAATTACAGTTGTAAATCTTTTCAACCTTCTAATGAATGCATTCCCATTATCACCCATCTATCTTGACAAGGATAACAGGCACTGCTGCTGAAGAGGCAACAGAGGATCTGAGAAAAATCAACTTGATCGTGTTTTACTGCAGTTCTATAGATACATTTCTTATGGCTGGCTACGAAAGATTTATACACATTTGTTCCCTGCATGATAGGGGTAGGGTTACTAGCACTTAGTCACTTCAGCAAAGGAACATACAGAATAGGAGCAGGAGTAGGCCATTCAGCCCTTTAAGCCTACTGCACCATTCATTATGATCATGACTGCTCATCCAGTTCAATAGCCAGTTCTTGCTTTTTTGGGGGCAGGAGTCAGGCAGAAGCAATGGATCTGCTTGGGCAGTCCTGTTTGTGTATTTTGAGAAGGAGATAGAAGTAGGCTGCAGAGGTATGGGGGTCTATGAACTTGGAGGCAGTGAAGGTCACCAGATGAAATGAAATTAGTGACTGTTGTGGACACAAAGGACTGGTGTTCCATAGTCATGGGCCAGCGAAGATAGGATAAGGTGTCAGAGCACTGTAATGTAGAGGTCAAGATGCCAGACATCAACACCACCACCCTTTCCTATGTCAGTAGGTTGGGTTACAAAGTCAGGATCGAATCTGAGAACATGGAGTACAATCAGCTCAAACGGTGAGAGGAAAGTGCAGAAAGATTAAGGTGACCATTGCCTATTCTTTTGTCTGTCCAACTGCTGTTCTTTCTACCTGGGCTCCATCTCCACCTATTATTTATTATTCCCACGTCCCACCCCATCTGCAGCATATGTCAATCTTTTCCTAACTGCTATTAATTCTGAAAAATGATCACTGGCCCTGAAACATTAACTCTGTTTTCACCTACAGCTACTGCCAGACCTGCTGAGTTTCTCCAGCAATGTTTGGTTTTGTTTCTGACTTCCAGTATCTGCTGTGTTTTTTTTTGGTTTATGGTCTCAACAAGGCCAATGTAATTGCCATGAGACATACTTGTGCCTGTACTCAAAATTCTTTGCTATGAAGACCAGCATAGCATATGCCGCTTTTACGGTACGCTGAGTTCTAGTGACTGGTATACAAGGGCACCCATGTCTTGCTGCACATTCCCTTCTGTCCATTTAGGGCCATTAAGCTAATAATCTGCCTTCCTGTTTTTGGTACCAAAGTGGATAACCTCACATATTTGTCCTACTATACTGCATCTGAAGTAACGGTTACTGGAATTTTTGGAGATAATTGTAACTCTACAGAGATGTAGTCCCATTTATAGTCTGATTGAATAGATGACCATATGCACTAAGTCCGCCTTTAAATCTCCTTGCATAATATTGTTTTGATTTAGAGTTATTTTTTCCTTAGGGTTTGTTTTTCTGATTAATGACATGGAGATGCCGGTGTTGGACTGGGGTGGATGAAGTTAAAAAAATCACACACAACACCAGGTTATAGCCCTATATGGAAGCTAGTGCTTCCCAATAAACCTGTTGGACTATAACCTAGTGCTGTGTGATTTTTAACTTTCTGATTAATGTCATGGTTTTCATTTTTGTGTCGTAATTACTGTATGCGGTGCAATGAAACAGCGTTGTCAAGAGCTTTATTTGGGTGGCTTAGGAGATTTGCCAATCACTTTCCTTCTTATCTCACACCTACTCACTCAGCACCTTACTTATATCCAGGTAACAGGAACTGGGGCTCAGGAAGAGTATAGTTGGGGATTGGATGGTGCGGCAGAAGACATATCTGCCGAAGATTGAGACACAGAGACCTGTTGGTGATCTGAACTCCTTTTTCCTATGGGAAAATAAGTTTCATTTAATGTTGTTTCACTTAAAGTTTCATTTTTAAGGAACACAAAGTTGTGAGGAACTATTGTAGGAACTAAAAATTTGCAGTTGCAGTTTAACTACAGAAAAGCAGACGAGAAAAGTACTGGCTGACTAGCATATAATACATGTGCATGCACTTAAGTAGATAATTGTTACATCTTGTGGCTATCAAAAGACGTTTATGCTCTGTTTAATGGACTGCACACCGAGCTCTGCAATGGCATGAAGGACCTCATATAGAATAAAAGTATAATCATTCATTAGTTTGCAACAGTGTAGTAACCATCAATTTTCTTTAACAGTACAATGTCTGATGGAATAGTATTGGTATATACTTAACTAGGAATACACTGAAGAATTGAAAAAGTGAAAGTGATGCAGATTCAGACTGATCTTAATCTTGAGTGATGAGGACATCTTGAAGCTATTTTCAATTGAAGAAATGAAAAAGAGTCTCAAAAACTGGAAAAGCTTAAGACTTCGCGATTTAAGCAGAAATAGTGCTATGTCATTTGAAATGGCTGTCAATGTTTATTTGTGATAACAAAGAAAAACCTAATATTTACTAGGTTAGGGATCAGCTGTGGAGAGAGGAAAGTAGTATTATAATATTTTTCCATAAGACCATCGGATTACAGTAGCAGGCTTTAGGCTGTTTGGCCCTTTTGAGTCTGCTTCACTGTCTGATCATTGATCATTTTCATTTGATTTTTCACCAAAATGCATGTGCTTGATCAGCTAGTCGTTGCATCATTTTCTTTCTTATTTGATTTATTCATTTTTGATTTCTGCTTAATTTTTGTCATCCAAGCGAGTATAATTTTTTAAGGAAGGAACCAAGATGACAGCCATGCCATAAATTGGAAAGAACTGCAGCCTCCCAGATAGCGACCTTTCACAATTATTTTTGAGCGATGCCTATTATTTTCTGGTGTGGCTAATTCTGGAAAAAAGTTATGCCCACAGTAGAGCATATCCTAAATGACTAGATGACATGAGATGACATTGGACCACTGACCACGCTTTTTGTTACTAATATAGAAATTGACTTGGAACAGACTATTTTTTTGTGACAGCATCTGTCACACTTGCCTCTTGGTCAAATTATGATTTCAGCTTGGATTTTTATGGTGATGAAGATTGTTTCAATGCAGAAAATTGGAGAAAAAGCTAGGTCATTAAATGTGCTGAGAAAGGATTTGGAAGAATTGTTACTTTTTTGCTCCAGCTTAATTTATTATCATTACAATGGTTTGCATTCACCAATTTTTGGCACATTGAAGTAAACAGATGGCATCATACCAGTTTTGAGAGAGAGTTCAAAAAGATAGACAACAAATTGAATAAAGATATGGAAATTGTAAATGCCGATTGTAAATCAATGACATGTTTCCAGTTTGAACCAAAAAACACTTTGAGAGTTCACCAATTTTTTGATCGGGATCTGCTAGTGCATGATGAAAAGCCAGCATATCTAGGATTAACTTGAGATTGCACACGAAACAACCACCTCGACAAGGTAGTTCAAAAGCTCAAATTTCACTCATGGGAGAGTTAGTGTAGTGTATTAAATTTAAGCAACCAACAGAAGATAGACACCACCTCCCTCCCTCCCTGCTCTGCTCCAGTAGCCTTCGTGCTCACTTTTAGGTTTGGGGCGGCATGGTGGCTCAGTGGTTAGCACTGCTGCCTCCCAGCACCAGGGCCCCATGTTCAGTTCCAGCCTCGGGCTACTGTCTGTGTGGAGTTTGCACATTCATTGTCTGTGAGGGTTTCCTTTGGGTGTCTGGTTTCCTCCCACAATCCAAAGAAGTGCAGGTGAATTGGTCATAATAAATTGCCCATCGTGTTAGATGCATTAGTCAGGGTTAAATAAGGGGAATAGGTCTGGATGGGTTACTCTTCGGAGGGTTGGTGTGGACTTGTTGGGCTGAATGGCCTGTTTCCACGCTGTAGGGAATATAATCTAATCTAAAAAGAAAACTCCCTCTCCCACTTCCCCAAGGACATGCAAGTCCTGGGCCACCTCCACCGCCAAACCAAACCCAGCCTCCAACTAGAGGAAGAATGCCTCATCTTCTGCCTTGGGACCCTCCAATCACACCGTATCAACATTGACTTCACCAGTTTCCGAATCTCCCCTCCCTCCACCTCATCCCAGATCCAACCATCCAACTCAGAACCGTCCTCTTGACATATCCTACCGGTCCGTCTTTCTTCCCACCTATCTGATCCACCCTCCCCACTGACCTATCGCAATTACCTCTCACTTGTATCTACCTATCACCTTCCCAGCTACCTTCCTCCAGCCTTACCCCCACCCCCTCTTTATCTCTCAGCTCCCTTCCCCCTCCATATTCCTGATGAAGGGCTTATGCCTGAAATATCAACTCTCCTGCTCCTCGTATGCTGCCGAACCTATACTTTTCCAGCGCCATACTTTTCGATTCTGACTCTCCAGTGTCTGCAGTCCTCATTTTATCCTTGGTCGTTGCCATGACTCGTTGCCTTGATTAGAAGAAATTTTGTTTTTTGCAGCCATTTCATAAAGGATCTAACAATTATTTGAGTAAACAAATGTTAAATTCTTTTCTTATTTGGCTAAGTGACTCAAAGTAGAATGGTTAATTAACATTTCACTGCACAGCGTACTGCTGTAGCAATGGTCTGAGATGTAAAGCTTCTGTTAAACATAATCCATTCTCTCCTTCAGCCTTTTAGATCAGTTCTCTGGCTTGAGATCATAATGATCATAATAGTCATAATTGTGACCCTTATGAGACCATAATGCTGAATCATCCAGGTATTCATTGCTTGTGTTTAAGCTTGCCAAGGCTGTAATGCTGGACAATAAGAGCAAATTATAGGCAATTCTAATATCGTCCTTAACTGATAACTCTGCATTCACAAGTTTCCACCGGGCTCACTGGATAGTGATCAGTGCAGAGAATTTGGGTGAATATTGATTTCTACTCACGAGCTCAGACACATGGAGGGCAATTGTAAGACTTCTGCTGGCCTGGCTGAGACTGGTTAATGAAGCACAAGTTTAAAATGAAGCTATAACCCCATGGTCTTTGACATCTTCAGTGTTCACCCCTCGGGTACTATGGTAATGTCCTTCTCCCTGGATTGGGAAGCCCAGATTCAAGTCCAACTTGTTCCACAGGTGTGCAATAATATCTCTGAAAAGTTTGGTTAGAAAAATAGGTTAACTAATGAAAGAAAAATCAGCTCCCACACTATTAATAATTGTTGAGGTTTCTGTTTGTCATTGCTCACAAGTGGTTGTAATCTACAAATGCTAATTCTGTTAAAATCGTGCAAACTTCTCTGTCATATGGCAATTTTTTAATGCTTTTGGAGCCCCTTGTGATTTGCATTTGGGCTTGAATAGTAAACAAATTACAGATTATTATAACAACTCCTAACAATTATTACAGCAATAACTTTTGGAAGCATCGTATTCTGTGAAAGAAATTCAAATTCAACATTTTTTTTAATATATTTTACTTTGGATTAAGATGAACAGAAAATTTCAATTTCATGAACCTTTTCAGTATCCCATATTTGATGCTTGTCACATGCATCAAAATATGCAGATTGTGAAAGATCAAAATCTCAGACTCTAATAGTCATTCAGTTTTTGTTATAATGTGAGATTTTCTTTACTAAATTAAGTCTTTATTTTATGAACTATTTGGATTTTCTATTCCTATGCAGAATCTATTTAAGTTTATCAGAGCTGATATGAAAGACTTAGGCTCTGCAGGATATAAGTAATATGTAATGACCAATAATGGTGACAATGTTCTGACAGGTAGAACAACTGAAAGAAGAGTTAAATTCCAAAGAATTCCAGGCTGAAGAGCTAAGAAGTAAAGTGACTGTTCTCCAGTTCAAGGTCTCTGCTGTAAGAGTTGATGTTTGCCATGCACCTGACGTTACAAATGCAATTCTCTTTTATTTCCTTTGGCTTGCTGTGTTCTAGATTAATGCTTTCCTCTCCTTTTAGCTTATTCTTTGTAGAATAATTTTATGTTTCTTCTTGCATCTTTCAGGCTTCATGTACAATCTCTTTCACTTGGCTTTGTTCCTCACTGATATTGTGGCAGTAACATCCCATATAGACACTCTTCTATTAAATTTATGGATGTAAGACAGATCAAACAATTTCCCTTTTATCATTAATTGCATTGATAACCAAAATTGAATTAGTGATCATAGCTAGCATTCAAAAGTGCTCATAGGGTCTTGTGGTGCACCATTAATGTCTCTGCCTTCAGGCCAGAAGGTCCAGATTCAAGTCTCCCCTGCCCACAAAGGTGTGTTACGTCTGAACAGGTTGATGAAGAATGATTTTAACTGATATTCACGTTATGATGTTAATGTACCTTTTTTAAATGATGCATTATATGCTTGTAGGCTGAACAGTTTAAAAAATGTTGTGAAGTGAAAGAGAATATTGTAGTGTGTAGTTGTGTAGAACACACTTATACTTGCGCTAACTGTTGTTGCATTTGATGGACATCCTGCAACATTGGGTTCTAGACTAAAGGCATGATTAAAGAAATAAATCAGTTTGATGTGTCAACCTAATCACTATAGCACATGGCCTAAATCAGTAATAGTCTCTCTTTTTAATTTGTATATACCGTATTAGTTAAGTGGAGATTCCCAATTTGTTAAATGCCTGTTCAAAAACTGAAGCACCTCGTTTGAAATGTCGATTTTAAGCTTTGAAATTTAAATCAGACTTCCACATGTACTTAACGTATGTCAATAGTAACATTGATGTTTCTTTTGCCAGTTTTCTCCTGTGCTCTGATTATTTGGAACAAGGGTTCCACTGTGTTACTGTGCCCAATAGGACATCATTAATGCTCAAGGCTTTACAATAAGCATTGACAGGCTATTTGACTGCGGATACATTACAGCTGAGCCTTCTTTGTCCTTATCTGAAAATGCTGACGTTTCAGGAGGGACCTCTGCTTATTGATAAGGACTGATAAATTTTGTTAACTTTCTCTCCTTCCCGAATTCAGAGCTCTATTGTATTATTCTTACTGTCACCCACAAATAATACAACATAGACTGGAGTTCAAAACTGACTCTGAGCTGGTCTGTGTGACCATTGTATAAACTCATTCAGTCACTGCAGAGCTTATTGGTTGGAGATTTTAAGAAAAATCTTGTTCAGTAAAAAGTATCTGTATTAAAACAAGTTAATCAACAAAGGTGCATAAAGAACACATCTGTTGTGCAGTTTCTTTTTAATCATCGTGTAATAATATATTTTGTAATTAGGCATCTAATATCCCTTGCCCACTTGAAGTCAAGATTGTGCAAAGAATTGTTTTTCATACAGTTAGTCACTTTTATGATGACAGCATAACTATATTAACTTTGCTAATACTGGCTGTTTTGTGATTTTGGTTGAAAAATTGTGTGGACTTGCATGATAGTGTGATCAAACTTCAGTGTGTATTGATGTAGGTGGTAAGGCAAGTTGTGAGAGGGATGGCAAACAGTTTACAGGGAGATATTGATCGGCTAAGTAATTGGGCAAAAGTTGGCAAATGAGTATAACTTGGAGATAATATGAAGTTATTCATTTTGGAAAGGAGAATGAAAGAACAATATTAACAGAAAGCTGCAACACAAAGGATGTACTTTTACATGAAACACAGAAAACTAGCACAGATACATTTGGCAATCAGGAAGGCTTATGGAATGCTGTCCCTTATTTCAAAGGGGTTGGAGTAAAAGAGTAAGGATGACTTGCTGCAATTGTACAAATTGCTGATGAGACTACATCTGGAGTACTGTGAGCAGTTTTGCTCCTATTTAAGGAGCATTTCATTGAAAGCAGAGCAGAAAAGATTAACTAGATGATCCCTGGTATGGAGGGGTTGTCTGATGGTCAAAGTTTAAACAGATTGGGATTCTACTCAATGGAATTTAGAAGAATCAGAGGTGATCTCTTTGAAGCATATAGGATTCTTTAAGAGGCTTGACAGGGAGAGTCTAGGACAGACAGCATAGCCTCAGAATGAAAGGGCATCAATTTAAGATTAAGATGAAGAGGAATTTCTTCTCTCAGGATTGAAAATCTTTAGAACTAACAACAGAGAGCTGTGAGAATAGAGTTCTTGTGTATAATTGAAGCTTGATCAGGAGGAATCGAAAGTTGCAGATATGGGACAGAAACGTGCACATGAGAAGAGTTGGATCTGATCCTATTGAATGGTAGATCAGGCTCAAGTTGCAAAATGGCCTCTGTTCCTTTTCTTGTGGTATGATCTTATCATTCTGTGACCTAATTTATTCAAGTTGAAGCATTTCAATAAATATGTTTTATAAAGCTTACATGATATAAGTTGTCTAAGCTGGCATTTTGTCTACTTGTATTTAGGTTGGAAGGGCAATTCATTTTAGTATGTGACCTCTTGAATTTTGTTTTGTATGGCCTGATTGAGGACTTTTGGATTGCTGTGCAGCTTGGCGAGAACATTGGTCCCTGATCATTGCAAGTTAATTTTCTGCACTTAGATTTTGCAAGAATAATTGCTGTAAACAACCTTTCATATATTATTACAGAATACTGCTCAAACATAGTCTAAACAAGGAATTTGGCTTTTTAAGTTTTTGAAATATTTTAAATTGGATTCGTGCAAACCTTTTAATTGTGTTTCTGATGGTCTGATTGTATTGAGGTGAAGCTAGGAAAGAGAGAATAAAATAAAGATATGCTGACAGAGTTTGAGAGTTGGGAGGATCTTCATCGGTGAAGATTGGGGCGAGTCACCTGTTTCTATATTTTAGATTCCAGTGTCCAAAAAAAAATTAGACATGCTTTGATGGAATTCTCAAATGTTAGCAGTCATTTAGGGTCACCGCCGTGGAGTAATGGTTTAATCTCATGAACTGGAAGGCTTATGATGTATCATTCTATGACTGAAAGAGAGATCTCATGGAAGAGACAATCTGAGCTTTTTTGACCACAAACCGTATGTATTATTTGTAAATAAAAGATTGTTATTAAAATGTACCTAAGCAATTTCTGAGTCATTTGAGAGCCAAGAAGAACTCTTACCACGTTGACAGAAGACAAAACAACTCCTAGTTGTTGATGGATTTGCAATACTTGGCTTTGTTAACACAAGTACATATTTGGTCATCTGTTACATTGTTTTGTATGTTGATCCCTTGGAAGGGTATTTTAGCAGTGGGTTTGATCGGCAGTAATATTTATTTCTCCCAAGAGTGGCAAAACTCTATTTTTTGTTTTTGAAATTCAATATAATACTGATCATTTTTCAAATTCTTCTTTAAAATCAGATGAACCTGAAAAGCAGTTACAAATGTGTATACCTTTGAAAGCAAAAAAAGTAATTAAATAAAAGTTTGTTTATGCTTCAGTTTGATAGTTTAGCATTTTTCTCTATTTTCAAGCTACTTTAGCCTATTATGTCGGCAACATACCTTGTAGTTTTATATTGAATCAGTGCTTTATATTCACTAGATTGATCAAGTGAAACAGGAACTTTCCAGAAAGGAAACGGACCTCCTTGCCTTGCAGACAAAACTTGAAATGCTGACAAACCAATTTTCTGATAGCCAACAACATGTGGAAGTGCTCAAAGAATCGCTTACAGCAAAGGAGCAGAGAGCTGCCATTCTGCAGACAGAGGTAAAGTCACTCAACAGTAAAGTCTGAAGCATTGGAATGAATTTTTCATACCTGAAATCTTGTTGCTTGAAATTTTTTCACTTTTGATAGAGCAGGTTTGCTTGAGGAAATAATCTGCAAGCAGTTTTTAACCTTAACTTTGAATGTATTTACACAGTCAACACTTTTATGAAAGGGAAATCTTGTTCAACCAACTTATTGGAGGTCTTTGAAAAATTAACATGCACTGTGGATACAGTGGAACCAGTGGGTGAATTGTACTTAGATTTCCAGAAGGCATTTGCTAAGGTCCAAGATTATTGCAGAAAATAAAAACTTATGCTTTAGGGTGTTACATATTAACATGAATAGAGGTTTAGCTAGCTAATGGGGAAACCGAATATAGGGATAAATAGAAGTGTTCTTCTGGTGCAGTGGTAGTTTCCCTACCACTGGAACAGGAAACCTGAGTTCAAGTATAACCTGCTCCAGAACTATGTAATAACATCTCTGAACAGGTTGATTTAGAAAATATCGAGGAATAAATGAATCTTTTTCTGGTTGCCAGAGTGGAATGAGTGGTGTGTCACAGGGATCAGTGCTGGAGCTTCAACATTTTATACATTATATCCATTAAGTTGAGAATAGGACTTGAAGTATAGTTGCTAAATTTACTGATGACTCAAAGGTGGGCAGGAAAATATATTGTGATGAGGATATAGGGAGGTTACAAAGGTAGGTAAGTGAAATGATGGGTTAAACAAGTTGAGACAAAGATCTGGCAATTGGAGTACAATGTGATTTGTTTATTTTGAAAGTTAAAAAGAACCATATTATCCAAATGGTGAGCAATTACAGAGCTCCAAGATCCAACTGGATCTTGATGTTCTAGTTCATGACCTTCAGTATTCTAATGTGAGTACAGCAACTGATTATAAAAGCTAAAAGCATGTTCTTGTTTGTTGCAAGGGGAATTTAATACAAGAGTAGGGAAGTTATACTTGAGTTATATGGAGCATTGGTGAGACTGCATCTGGAGTACCATGTACAGTATTTTTTTTTTTGGAAGGTCAGTGTAGACTGACTGGCCGAATGGCATCTAACTGCACTGTAGGGATTCTATGATGGTGCAAGAGAGAAGTCCTTAGCTTACCAGAGTATTGGGATCATTTCTTGGCAGAAAGTACCTATTCAAAAGGGGAGGATTTGCACCTTAACAGAACTGAGACTAATGTACTCGTGGGGATGTTCATTAATGTGCTAGTGGATTCTTTAAACTAACCTCTGAAGGTGCTGGTCACCAGTATACGGATGTAGAAAAGAGGAATAAAATCCATAAAGTTAGAATACTAGACACATTAGAGTTGTGAATAGTTCTACGTCAGATAGCACTGAATTAAGAAGAAATGCCATTTCTTTCGATTCAGAATATGGAAGAAAGTAGTAAACTGTAAATTAGGGTTATAGTACATGCATGTGAATATCAAAATTGTGCTAAATAACATTACAGGTGCTGATTACTAGGTAGCTGTTACAAGAGATCTGGTTCCAAAGAGGGCTTTAAATATTTCTAGATGAAGAAAAAGATGGAAAAGGGGAGGAGTGAGAAATATTGAGTATGGAGATATTGTAACGCTAATGCGAGAACATGTTTTCAAGAGATCAAGGACAAAATTGATCTGATGAGAAGTAAGCTGCAATTATATTGCTCAGTGAAGTCTATAGACCACCATCCAGTGGGAATGATATTGAAAAGCAAAAATAGAAATTGCTCGAGAAACTTGGCCGTTCTGGCAACAAATGTGGAGCGAAAGCAGATTAATGTTTTGCGACCAATGACTGCAAAGGATTCTTTGTTTTATTTTAAGGTATAGAAGAATGAGGTAGCAAGGAAATTAGAGCTGCAGAATTTATGGAATTTTTTTAGAAGATTTGTAATTCAGGTTGATAAGTATTTAAGTTAGCTCGCTGAGCTTGAAGATTTGTTTTCAGGCGTTTCATCACCATACTTGGTAACATAGAGTCATAGAGATATACAGCATGGAAACAGACCCTTCGGTCCAACCCGTCCATGCCGACCAGATATCCCAACCCAATCTAGTCCCACCTGCCAGCACTCAGCCCATATCCCTCCAAACTCTTCCTATTCATTTACCCATCCAAATGCATCATCAGTGAGTGTCTACGGTGAAGTGCTGGTGGTATGTTCCGCCTCTCTATTTATAGATCTTGGTTTCTTTAAAGTAGGTGATGTCATTTCTGTTTCTTTTCGAGGGAAGGTAGATAGGATCTAAATCGATGCGTGTATTGATGGAGTTCGGTTTAGAATGCCATGCCTCTAAGAATTCTCGTATGTGTCTTTGTTTTGTCTGACCTTGGATATGTGTGTTGTCCCAGTCAAAACACTTCTATAGGCATATAGATAGTAAACAGTGATAAAAAGAGGAATGGGGCCAATTATGGGATCAAAAGGGACATGTGTATGCAGGTAAGGTGCTGTGATATTAAATGAACGTTTTGCCTTTGCCTTTACTAAGGAACAAAATGCTAATCAGCACTTGGCAAAAGACTAGGTAATTCAAACATTTGAAGAACTTAAAATAGATAAATAGGAGGTATTTTATAGGCTCCATACTGAAAGGTTGATTAGATACCAGGACCAGATGGGGTGCATCTGTGGATACTGAGCAACATGATAACGGTAAGTTCAGAGACACTGGCCATTGTTTATTAATTATACTTATATTCTTGGATGGTGCTAGAGGATTAGAGAATGCCAAATGTTAACAGCCTTGATCAAAAAGGGTATAAAGATAGGAGTAGCAAAGAGAGGCTCACTAGTTAATCTTTGTTGTTGAACCTTCTATGAATAATAATTTGGCATAAAATGATTATTCACTTGGATAAGTCTTGGATTTATCAGGGCAAATTATGTTTAACTAATTTGCTGGAATTTCTTTGTCATAACAGAATGTTGATAAGGGTAATGCTGTTTATGTGGCATAAATTGATTTTGAGAAATAATTTGATAGTGCTACATAGAGACTTGTGAGTAAAGTAATAGGTTATAGAACAAAAGGACTGGTAACAAAAGGAATGGTAACAATATGGATGCACAATGCCTGAGTGAATGGAAACAGTAAGGTATTTTGCGGACTGGAGGAAGATTTTTTGTGGAGTTCTTCAGAGGTCACTGTTGGAAATTCTGTTTATTGTGCTGTGTTCATGATCTAGATCTTGACCGTTCGAAAATATGTGAAATAAATAAAATTTGGAAGCATTATAAACTATGATGATGATGGTGTAGAACTTAAAAATACAAAGGCCAGATATCCCAACCCAAATTTTGTCTTTGTTTGCATTGTGGACCAAAATGGGAAAGGGATACTGTTGTAAACCAATGACGATGGAAAGAGTGGCTGCACTTCTAAAACAAGTTAATGGAACTCATTGTGAGTTCTCTTTGCACTGTTGCTTTGCTCAAGTAGTGGAGGAAGATGTTTGTGATCCCATGGTACCATTGATGTATGTTCAGAGCAGGCTTCACACAGTGATAGACTGCTGACTTGATTTTGCTACTCGGATGAGCTGCGTGGGTCATGAGTCATCAGCTTGACAACACTCTGGTTTCTGGACAAGTGGACAGCTGGTCTATGAACAATGTAGTTGCCTGAAGACCTCCACACTCCTCGAGGCATCATCTGTCATTTCTCTCTCTAGTGAAGTAACCAAAACCTGAAAGGTAGCTAGCTATTCACTTCTATCGTTTACAATAGGTTGTTGCCTTTAACTCGTGACTGAGAAACTGAACCCTTCCCTGTGCAGTTTGCAAAGAACTGCAAGGACTTGGATATGAAGAAAGAAGGTCAGAAATGGAGGAATCAAAAGTAACACCTTTTCAAATCCTGTGAATTGGTGGTATTGAACTGTTTCCCAATATATTTTCCTCCATCCGTAACATCCATTTACGTTTGCTTCACTGTCAGCTTGGATTTGTGCGTAGGAGTCTAAGGGGTTTGACTTTTAGCTGTTGGAGTTTTACTTTGATATTTCTTAATTTTGTTCCGCTTTGTTTAGAACTGATTTATTTGACATAAGTAGTAGCACATGTTAGGTATAGTAGAGTAGAGTAGCTTTTATTTGTCATTTCTACCATATAAAACTGATATAGTAAAACTGAGACAGCGTTCCTCAAGGACCGAGGGTACTACATGGACAGCACAAACTACACACTCGTACATGGCATAAAGTGCATAAGAAGAGCAAAACACACAAGTTGCAGTGTAATAGAAGGATAATAATTAAGACATTTTTCTAGCAGCAGTTCGAAGTTATACAAAGAATTTCAGATGGGAAAGAGACCGATCATACTGTATTAAGGAGCCTGATGGCTTGGGGGAAGAAAGTGTTGCATAGTCTGGCTGTGAGAGCCCGAATGCTCTGGTGTCTCCTTCCAGATGGCAGAGTGAAAAGAGTTTGAGTGAGGGCTGTATGGGCTCGTTCACAATGCTCTTAGCCTTTTGGATGTAGCGTGTGAAATAAACATCTGTAATGGAGAGGAGAGACCCCGATGTTCTTAGCTGTCCTCACTATCCGTTGTAGATGCAATTCCCGCACCAGGCAGTGATGCAACAGCTCAGGGTACACTCAATGATCCTGCTGTAGAATTTGTGGTGAGGATTTGGGTGGTGGGGGGGATGGGGGGTGTGGTGAGTGCGGTGGGGTAGGTGGGCTGTCCTCAACCTGCACAGAAAGTAGAGATGCTGCTGGGCTTTCCTGGCTATGGAGCTGGTGTTGAGGGACCAGGTGAGATTCTCCACCAGGTGGATGGAAAAGGCCAATTGGATCTTCACAATCTCCACTGGGGAGCCATCAATGTCCAGCAGAGAGTGGTCGTTCTGTGCCCTCCTGAAATCAGCGACCATCTCTTTCATTTTGTCCATGTTCAGAGACAGGTTGCTGGCTCTGCATCAGTCCGTTTGCCGCGGCACCTCCTCTCTGCATGATGACTTATCTTTCATGCTGATGAGATCCACTATACTCATATCATGAGTGAAGTGATGGTGATTCGACCTGTGCATCGCTGCACAGTCATGTGTCAGCAGGGTGAACAGCAATGGACTGAGCACACAACCCTGGGGGCCTCCCGTGCTCAGTGTGATGGTGTTGTTCATGCTGTTCCCAATCTGGACTGACTGAGGTTTCCCTGTCAGAATGTCCAAGATCCAGTTACAAAGGGAGGTATTTAGGCCCAGCAGAATCAGCTTTCCTTTCGGGTGCTGAAGAACAATAGTGTTAAATGCGGAACTGAAGTCTATGCATAGTGGTCTGACGTCGGTGTCCTCCTTCTCCAGGTGGGTGAGGGCCAGATGGAGGATGGTAGAAATGGCATCATCTGTTGAGCGGTTGGGTTGATATGCGAACTGCAGGGTGTCTAGTGAGGGGGCAGCAGAGTTTTAATATGCCTCATCACGAGCCTCTGGAAGCACTTCATGGTGATGGGTGTAAGTGCAGCAGGGAGTAGTCGTTGAGACAGATGCTGAAGACTACTTCAGGACGGGGATGATGGTAGCGGCCTTGAAGAACATATGGTACAGCTCAGGGAGATGTTGAAGATGTCCTTGAGAACATCTGCCAGTCTGTCAGAGCATCCTCTGAGCAGTCTGCCAGGGATGTTAGCTGGTTCAGCCACCTTCTGTGGGTTGACTTTGCGTAGGGTTTTCCTCATGCTGGCCGTGGTAAGACACGGCACTTGGTGATTGGGAGGGGGTGGGGGGTGTGGGCTTCTTCGCTGCCATGCCATTTTGTGCCTCAAACCGTGCATAGAAGTTGTTAAAGTCATTCGGGAGGGAGGCATCACCAGCACAAGGTGATGCTGTCCTGTGGTTGGTAATGACCTGGATGCCCTTCCACATGCTCTGCTTATCGCTGCTGTCCTGAAAGTGACTGTGTATTCTCTGTGCGTGTGCATGCTTTGCCTCTTTGATGGCCTGAGTCAGGTTGTCCCTCGCTGTTGTTAGGGCTGCCTTGTCATCTGCTCTGAAGGCGGAATCACGGATCCTCAGCAGTGCACACAACTTTGCAGTCATCCACTGATTCTGGTTGGGGCGAGAAGTGATGGCCTTTAACACAGTGATGTCGTCAATACACTTACTAATGTAGCAAATCACCAACGCCGTTTACTCCTCTAAGTTGATGGAATTACCATCGTTTGCCGCTTCCCTGAACATGCGCCAGTCAGTATGCTCAGAACCGTTTTGCAGAGAAGAAATGGCTCCTGCCAGCCAGGTTTTCACCTGCTTCAGAACAGATTTGACATATCTGACGAGTGGTCTGTGTGCTGGAATTAGCAGTGTTTTCTGTTAAATTGAGAACTTTAGTAGGCCTCAAGTACCTGTGCATTTTAGTCGTGACAAAAAGGGCAAAATGGTATTTGTGGAAATGGATTGACAATTGCCAGATGATCAATATGGAGTGATTCATTTTGGAAGTATGAATGCAGGGAGACAGCATAAAACATAGGCTACAATTTTAAAGATGGTGCAGGAGCAGAGAAATTTCTGAGCACAAATCTTCGAAGGTCACTACAGGTTGACCGTGTGACTTCTATTTTGATTCTGGTTGGGGCGAGAAGTGATGGCCTTTAACACAGTGATGTTGTCAATACACTTACTAATGCAGCAAATCACCAACGCCGCGTACTCCTCTAAGTTGATGGAATTACCATCGTTTGCCGCTTCCCTGAACATCCGCCAGTCAGTATGCTCAGAACAGTTTTGCAGAGAAGAAATGGCTCCTGCCAGCCAGTGACTTTCGAAGATTTGTGCTCAGAGATTTCCCCCCCCACCAGTATCCAAAGCAGTATACCTATTGTTTAGTGGAATGACTACAGGGGATCCCTGCACTGCCTGCTTCCTCCCCTTCCCACCTCTAACTGTTACCCAGCTACCTCTGTTCTCTGGCGTAACTATGTCCCTGTAGCTTCTATCTATCACCTTCTCAGCCTCTCGAATAATCCTCAGTTCATCCAACTCCAGTTCCAGTTCCCTAACTCGTTCTGTGAGGAGCAGAATCTGACTGCATTTCCTGCAGATGAAGTCGGCAGGAGTATCGGTGGTCACCCCTATCTCAATCATCCTGCAGGAGGAACATTCCACTGCCTGCGCTGCCATTACTCTACACTTAGTCTCCAAAGCAAGAACACTGAGTAGCTTACCTGTGAACTTTAAAGTTAGGTTAGAGGAGGAGGATGGGAGGGAGGCCCTACTATGTAGGGCCTGGGGTATAGAACACACCCACTCAAATATATATCACTTACCTTCCCGACCAGCTCTGCGCTCCAACCTCACTTCCGCCCAGCTCGCGCCGCTCTCTGCTGAGAAAAGCAGAGATAAGGATGTAGCCATCAAGGGTGGCACAGTTAAAATAGGAGGTGCTGAAGACTCAGAAAAATGCAGTTATCTCAAGGTTGGAGGAGGTTAGAGATGGGCAAGACAGAATCAAAGTCATGGAAGAATTTGGATATGGAGGATGAGAATTTTTAAGATCAAGCTATTCAGGAAGGTGTAACCAATAAGATCAATGATCTATTAAAATTAAAATATGGGGCTGGAAATCTAAATGAAAACAGAGCCAGAGTATATGCTGTGACCTTGTCATTCTCCATTCTTCTTCCAAATGTTGTTCAAAATAAGAGTGCTGATGCTTTTGATTCCATTGCCCATTTTTGACCCAAAAGCTTTGGACTTCAAGAGGTCCAGAGTAAATACTGAAAACTCTAAGGACCGTTCTTGTCTGACTGCATGCCACTGTGCCACCACTTCTGTTAAGTCTCTGGTGATCTTCAGGTGGAACAGGACATTCTGAGGAATAGTGATGGAGAACTGTGGAGCATTAGCTGTAAGGTACAATTAAGCAAGTATGCCTACGTCTAGTTGTTGCTTCAATAGTCTGTGGATGAACTTTTTTGATTCAGACATTACAGTACAACATCCACAAATCAGCATATTTCATTATATTTTCTGCTGCGTATGTCAATTCTGGGTGATGCCATATTATTTTTTGACTTTATTTTTACAGTGGCTTGATCATTGCAAAATACCTTGCAGGGCTATTTCAGGATGATAAAGAGTCAACAAATTGCTTTGGTCAGGTGTCGTATGTAGGCCAAATTGGATAAAAATGATAGATTTTCTCCCCTCCTTCATATGAGTAAACCAGATGACCTTTTTGGACAATTCATTAGTTTCATGATTAGCGAGACTGTGTATTTTATTCCAAACTGATAAAGCAATTGAACTTTTCTCCCCAATAACAATGAAGGGATTTGAACTCATTAGTCCAGGTTTCTGGATTACCAATTCTGTAATGTTGTTTGGGAAGAGAACACTTTTGCTAGAGTTGTGAACAAAAAGCAGAGGTGAAGAAATATTTGAACAAACAGAATAAAACCAGAATAGAAAGCATTATGGATAACAAAGGTCAAAAATTAGGAACTAGTAGTTTTGAACATAAATTGCCTGGAAGACAGGGAAGAGATTTCCTTTTCCAAAACAGGAAAAAAGTGTGGATTCTTAGAGACCACAGATGATATTATGACTGAGAGGTCAATAATGTGTGTATATGAAAGAATTGTAATGAAGAAAGAAATTTAATGAGGGTGAAGAAAGGCAGAATATGAATTCAGAGAAGAGGTAATGGAGAAATTGAAGAATTGTTCAGTGTAGAGTGTTATGGATCAGGCCAGATGCCCTTCAAAACATTTAAGAAGGTAGTCCAGAACCAACTTTTCAAGTTGTTTTAAGCAGATGTAGGGTGAGTATTCCAGAAGTGACACAGCTGGTCAAACACCAACAAAAGAAAACCAAATTTAGGATAGCATAACTATTTGAAAACCCAACCGATACGAAAATGCAACTTAACAAAGAACTGTTCTGATTTCCTGCAACATTTCGTAACACACCCTTAGCAAAAAGGTAAGTTCAAACACAGGTTCTACAGAAGAGGGAGGATCAGCATGGAGCTGTTTCTTTGGTTCCCCAGCTAAAACTAACCCAAAACTAGAAAAACAAATCATGAACTGGGAGAACTGGCCACTCCCCTTTGAAGAAAGAAAATCTTAAAAGCCTTTTCAAGTAGATATTTCCTGACATATCGGAACCTCTGCCTTTACGATCCCTCTTGGGGAAAACATAAGGACAGCATAACCTTGTGAAAGGAGCAGCATCGTCATAAGAGGCTTACTTTAGGAAATGAGGATTTAAACGGTACAATTGTAAAGCATTGTACATGGTTTTTAAATCATGCCATTTTGTTTTTTATTTCCAAATATATGGAAGAAAATGTAAAGAATCAATACTCTTCCATATTTAATGCCACTTTGAAGAACCATGGAAAGCACCAAGGTCATAGAATGTATTCCTGTTAGAGGACTTTAACCCATCATCACGAATGGCTACATAGCACCACTACTGACTGAGCTGGCCGAGTCCTGAAGGCCTTATCTATCAGAATGATATCTATCAGTTAACACAAGTGAAGAAAGGATCAGCTGGAAGGGAAAACCTATTTAACCTTGCCCCTGCCAATCCACCTGTTGCAGATGCATACGTTCATTATAATATTGTAGAATTAACAACCACTCCATATTTGTGCAGGTCAAATTCTGTCTTCAAAGTGAGGACACCCTCCATTGTGTTGTTGGCATTATCACTGTGCTTTGGGATAGACTTTGAACAGATCCAGCATTTGAATAAAGGGGCATTCAAGAGATACTGTGTGCCAATCAGCAATAATTGTACTTAACCACAAACTGTAACTAACTGGCCTGGCATGTTTTTCTGCTGCCATTACTATTGAACCAAGGGACCAATCATGGTTTAACGAAAGATATAGGACTGCATGTCAAGAGCAGAACCAGGCACACCTAAAACACAATGGCAACTTTGTGAAACATCAACATAGGACTGTGTGTGTTAAACAGCAGAGGCAGCATACTGGAGAAAGGGCAAAGCAACATAACAGATGCAAACAAAGTTCTGCAGTCCAATTCATCATGTATGTATGGTAATTGACAATTGAACAGCTAACCAGGAAAGGAGACTCCACAAATATCCCCATCCTGAATCATGGCGGAGTCGAGTATGTAGTGTAAAGGTCAAGACAAGCATGTGCAACAATCTTCAATCAAAGATGCTGAGTAGAGGTGGTCCATCCTAACCCTTAAGGTTACTCCCATCAAACATGCCAGTTGTGAACCATTAAATTTACACTTGTGATATCAAAAAAATAGCTGGAGACAATAGATACAGCATAGACTATGTTTTCTGTTGACTCCTGGCAGTGGTACTGAAGAAGTGAACTCTAGAATTAGCTGTGTCCCGAGCCAGCGTAATGCTGATAGCATCCCAATATGGCTAATTACTGTCCCATCAGTGTACATCAGCAAAGTGATGAAAGATATAGTTTGCAGTGCTAATGAATAGTATTTCTTTGGAAAGAGAGTGTGAGGGAACAAATTAACTAGTTCGTGTCTAAGTTGGTGGATGTCCTAAACATGTACAGCTGCTTCATCAATGAGCATCCCTCAGTTATAAGGCCAGATGTGGGAATGTATGCTAATGATTGCATAATGTTTGACATGATTCACAACTTCTCAGCTGTTGAAGCACTCTTAACCTGCATGTAACAATATCTGGACAATTCAGGCTTGAATTGATGTGTGGCATGAATGACATTTGCCACTTATGGAAGGGGAAAGAAAATATCCACCAGGACATAACCATCTTCAACAAGAGACTATCCAACCATCTCCCCGTGAATTAATTGCATAACCATTGCCAAGTCCCCCACTATCAATAATCTTGAGGATTACCATTCACTCAACTTAATTGGACCAGTGCTTAAATACTATGGCTAAATAACCGTTCAAAGACAAGGAATTCTGAAACATGTAATTCACCATCTGACTCCTCACAGCCTGTCTACCATCTGAAGGCACAAGTGATGATCGAATAAATTTGTCTTGGGCAGTTACAGCTACAACAACATTTGAGAAGCTTGGTATAGTCCATTGTGCTTGATTGGCTCCTCATTTGCCACAACAAGCATTCAGTCTCCCTGCCATCAGTGCTTTTTGACTGAGGGTAGTAAATTCATTAGGTCAATGAGGCCTGGCCATTCAGTATTTTCAAGGCTAAGGTGGACAGATTTTTAAACAGTAAGGAAATCAAAGGCTAAGGGCAAAGAGAAGAAAGTGAAGTTGAGACCTATCAGATCAACAATGGTCTTACTGAATGGCAGAACAGACTCTGGCTGAATGGCCTGCTTCTGGCTTCCTACATTTTATGGTCTTGTGATGTGAGGTTAACAATGAGTATACACTCTTGGAATTAGCTTCATGGTCTGAGGTGGTAATGTTGCCCTACCAAGGGATGCTGAGGATATGTCCGAGACAGCAAAGGTAGAAACTTTTCACCTTTTTTTTCTCACCTCGCACATGACACCCAGATATTAGCACTGCAGAGAAGTTTGTTGAGATTGCAGACTGTCGGGTCAGATTGCTCAGTAAGGGTACTGTTGGACTGCGCACACACTCTCAGCTTGACTGTAACAATGCATTTGTATTATATTAGCAGTGAAATTTAAATGCCACTAGAGTGTGCTATGATACAATTTCTACTTAAATCTTGCCTAAGGAAACTTAGTTTAAAAGGAGCAGATGTAGTCAGTTGGTGTTTTCATTTTTGAACATTTGATTTATCAAGCTCAAACTTCAAAATGATATCCCATGTAAGTGTGTGTTAATATTAAGTTTAAAGATTTGACGTATGAATGTTCACACATACGTATGAGAAGCTGTTTTTATTTATTAAATTGTGGTCTGATTTGTGTACAAATTGACTTTGAGCATATTTAAGAATGGAAACCATTCATAACCCAGGAACTGCCTGTCCATTGCTTTTGAGTTTGAAATGCCAAATCTCAGCCTGAGTCAGAAGTCTTGGCTGACCATGATATTGTTCAATAATCATAACTCTTAAAACCTGAAGGTGACTCTTGTTGTGGTGTGCACAATTTACAAGATGGAGCCAGAGCATTTAAGTTAATTAAATTGTGGATGTTCCTCTCTCTTTAGCAATCTAATTGGATCACATCAATTTCTTTTAAAAGAACAAAAGTGAATCTAAGGATTCCCTAAGAACTTTGCTATGATGTTTAACTTCAGGGCCCAGGACGAGGCTCCACTCCTACAAAGCATTTGAAGTGTCCAAGACATAAGACACATGGGGATTTGAGGGTTGCAAATGTTGGGAGTTGGTTACAAACAACTGAATATGGCAACCGAGTATTATCAATCATGGGCTGCCACTATAGCTGCAGTGAATGTAACGAAGGAGCAATAAAACCAGTAGGGGGTGAAATTCTACAATAGTACCCACAGGAAATTACTTGGGACTCCTGTCTTCTTAGGAAGAGAAAAATGGACTCCTCTCCTACCCCAATTATTTTCTTTTTCAAGAAATGTAACAATCCATTCTCTGTTTTTAACCTTTTAGTTACTGTGTTTACAGCTGTAGTTTTGTAAAGTTCAACCACATCACTTTTACTCTTTGGGTGGGCCAATCCTCCTGTCAGTCGCTGCTGAATAATGTCAGCCACTCACATTCACAGAAAATTATGGTTCTTAGTCCAAACAAGCTGTTTGTTCAACTTCCATAACTGACAGTAATGGTTGAGTGAAGAAAAGCATAACCAGGGAGGTATTTTTATTTTGCTGGCAACCATTTTCAATCATGTATTTTTTACGTCAGAACTCTGTACCGTTTGACCACATTAAGACTGCATATAATTGAAATATAATTGACAATATATAATGTGTATTTTGAATGCTTTTATTTCTTAGTCCCCTGCCTAGAAATGTGTACATGTGATATAGTTTGTTTTTTTTGTGTGACATCTGTGACGGCAAACAGAATGTTTTACTGCTTTTTCTGTATCTCATTACAGCACCAATTATTCTTAGGTTGAGTTCAGCACAGGTTGGATTTATTAAGTCCCAAGAATGCTCCTTACTAAGCTATGGAAGTGGCACTACAATGGAATTTAGGTTCTGATCTTGCAGCATCTCATTTACACTGTGGTTTGGAAACCACAGTTGCAGCTGTCCTTAGGGAGTGAGCCAAGGCAGAAGGTACCAACAGGTTATTTTACCTACATTATCCAGCTGTTCTGCCATTACCCCGATCTGGATCATCTGTCTTATTGTTCTCAGAGCTTCAGCTTGCAAACATGCTTCCCCACATAAACCCATGACCTTAAAAAATCACCACCTCCAACCTCTTGATGGGTAATGTGACCATCTCTGTCTTTGTCCAATTTTGTTTGACTTGTGTCTTTCCTGAGGGAGAAGGATAATTTTGGAATAGAATACACTGATTTGGCTAAAATGCTTTCCTTGCTGTCATGTTTTATGATTTTTTTTTGTGTCCCTCCAAGAATCCACCTGCTATAAACTCCTCATCGACCTTCAAAGCTGACATGACTCTGCTTCAGTACTTGTGCCTGTCATCTTGTTGCCTTTCTGCCTTTGTCATACAGTTATCACAAAACCTCATTGTTTTTAAGATGAGGATTACAGATTTCTGCGTACACTGCATGATTGCCCTTCTATCCACCTCCATTTCAACACTGCAAATAGTTCTGTCTCCCTGTGGTAGTGTGGGCCAGACAGCCCAGGTTTAAGTCCCACCCCTACTCTGAACAGGTTGAGAAAATATCCACCATAGAACATATGTCTCATTAGTTCATTGATTTCAAATTAAAAAAACTGGAAATCCTGAACACTCTCTTTGATTGTTTTAATTAAAATTTACAAAATTTAGATCAATGGTTTTTAATTCGTTAAGTGTAATGAAGAGTAAATAGTGTTTAAGTGGAATGGTGGTGCAAATTAGCCATGATTTGATTAACTTGTTTTCAGGGCTAAGTAGCCTATTGCTGTTCAACCATTTCAGTTTCATATTGCCCCGATATTCATCTAAGTATCCTCTCAACTTTGAAAACATCTTTGTGGATGAGTTTATGTGCTCAGATTTGAACATAAACTCAAATTGGAGTCTTTTGCACACTGTGCAATGTGTTTTTCCATCTCTACTTAAAGGCAAGTACCTGAAGATAACAATCAAAAAAACTGTGAGCATGGGGCATGTTATGTCATATAACCTAGAATAACCACGGCAGCTGATGCATAGGAACGCCACTGCCTGCAATTTTCCCTCCAAGCTATGCACTATCCTACCTTGGGACTGTATCACTGTTCCTTTATTGTTACTGGATCAAAACCCATGCACTCCCTCCCGAACCACTCTATCAATGTACCTACCTCAAAGGGATTGCAGCAGTTTAAGGTCTCTTAACACCACCTTAGCAAGGATAGTTAGGATTGCTCGTAAGTGATGACCTAACCAGAGTATCTTTATCCCTTGAAAGAATGAGAAAAGTCTATCCCAATCACAAATAATATGTTGAAGAAATTAATAGCAAATTCTGCTATCTTGAATCCACGGTGGCAATCTGTAGCTTGACATACAACCTGATATATGGATTAGAAAAGCAGCTACAACCTTTTAACCAGATCATAAAATATTCGTTGACTCTTTGAAGCAACATATAGTTTGTGAGGGCTGTGTTCTCCACACTTCTCTGTACAGATCATTCTGCTATAATGCATGCTTTATTCATGTAAATTCACTATAAAACAAATGATGAATTGGGAGCACTTTCTATAATGTGAACTTTTTTTATAATATATTTTTATTAAGAAAAAATAGATTTTTAAATATTACAACAAATACAAAACTATGCAATTCAAAACAGTACAAAAATAGTACAAAACTAAAGCCAAATAATAAAAAAAATTCCCCAACCCACCCTCCTATACGAATGTATAAACATATATAGAGAAGTATAAAATTTAAAAAAAAACTAAACTAGCTATTTAACTAAATAAATAGTCATAACTCAGCCCAGCCAAACAAAACATTCATACATTCACAGTTCCTCCTCCCTGGATATTGGACTCATGAAACACAATTGTTACGGCTATCTAAAAGCCCTTGTTAGTGTGGCAGATAAATCTGTGTCCAGGTATTTCAAAAAGGGTTACCATGTCTTGTAAAAATTCTCAGTTTTGTGTGGTATACCATATTTGTGAGAAAATCCAGGGAATGTACTCCATAACAATCTTCTGCCAACCTGACAGGCCTGGGGGGTTTTCAGATATCCAACCTAGCAAGATATTCTTCCTTGCATAGAACGCAAGAATATTGAAAAGTTTTTTCTTATGCGCATCTGCAGGAAATACAATGGGTAGGCCCAAAAGGAGAGAAATAGGGTCCTTCTCCACCCCTACACCTAAAATCCTCTCCATTGCACCCACCACATCGCTCCAATATGTTTGAAGCCTGTCACAAGACCAAAGACAATGGGTAAGAGTGCCCGTGCAGACCTTGCACTTGGGACGCTGAAGATACCCCTGGTTTAAATTTTGACAAATGGTCTGGGGCTAAGTGGACCCTGTGGAGAATTTTGAACTGCAAATTGATACCTTCCTTGCATTCTCCCAAATATCCTCCCATGCCTCTGAAGAAACTTCAACACCCAGCTCTCTTTCCCACATCTTGCAGAGTTGATCAGACTCATCTGAGGTGGCACCCCCCAATTGGTGATATAGAGTACTGACAGAGAGTGTACTCTTAGCCCTTAGTACCCCTCTTTCTAGGTCAGATTTGTAGGGATCAGTCAAAAGTGTGGTCTTTTTTTGAATAAAATCCCTAACTTGAAGAAAACGAAGGAGGTCTCTATTAGGTAACTCGTACTTCCATACTAACTGATCGAAGGACATCATTACATCTCCCTCAAATAAATCACCCATGCAAGATATAGCCTTAGTTGCCCAATGTTTAAATCCTGAATCTATCATACCCGGTTGAAAACCCGGCATACCTACTAAAGGTATAAACAAAGATGTTTTGCCAATATTACCTTCCCTCTGCTGAATTGCCCTCCATACTTTAACAGTATTGATGACTATTGGGTTATGGCAATATTCCCTAACTGTCCTCACCTTGTCCAAAAACAGCAAACTGGTAAGGGGGCATCTTGCTTCGGAGGCTTCGATATCTAGTCATATTGAAAGAGGGTCCCCGCAAGCCCAATCACTCACGTAGGTCAAAAGCGAGCTTAATTGGTAATTTTTAATGGCCGGAAGGTTTACTCCCCTCAATCTGTGAGGCAACTGCAGTTTGGCTAATTTAATGCTAGCCGTTTACGGTGCCAGATAAAGGAGCTGAACCAACCGTTCAGTCTCCTGAGTGTTTGTTTATTGAAAATCAAAATGTGTCTCCTGTAGCAAAGCAATATCCACCTTCTCCTTTCTAAGATTCAAGAGTATCTTCTTCCTCTTAATTGGTGAGTGACTTCCCTTGATATGCCAGGTACACCATTTAATCAAATCATTAGCCATAATCTTCTGCAATTACATTTAAATTCCAGAGAGGAGGAACCCGAACCACAAATTGCTGAGCCTTCGTGTCGCATGGTCCACCAAATATAAAAACGACATAAACTAAAACCACTGCGTTTAACAAACATACAAAATTATTAAAAATAAAAAACAACAAAAACTAGAAAACAAACCAACATATAAAGCGCCAATGGCGCTGAGTAAGGCAACTACCAGTCCTGAACTGCCCATAAATAGGCATCTAACCATCTCAACCGCCTTCACTTCTCCCAGCTAGAGCCGCAACACAAGCACAAGCTAAAAAGAATAACCACCCCATAGAATATCAATATGAATAAAAAAAATTCTTTCATTAAAAAAAAAGGGAATAAATACCCCATCCATCCTTTGGTATGTCCTAACTTAGAAATTTAAAATGTACATCTTAACCACCGCCAGACATAGTTGGAACCAAATCATTATCAATAGAGGAAAAAAAGGGGAAAAGCAAAGCTCCAACCGGATTTTGCTCCATTTGTTTTACAGAATGATAAACGCATACCCAAGCAACAATATTTATACATATTACAATTGTTTAAATTAGGTTAGTTTGTCCACAAAGTCTCTTCTGGAAATGTGTTGCTGGAAAAGCGCAGCAGGTCAGGCAGCATCCAGGGAACAGGAGAATCGACGTTTCGGGCATAAGCCCTTCTTCAGGAAGAAGGGCTTATGCCCGAAACGTCGATTCTCCTGTTCCCTGGATGCTGCCTGACCTGCGCTTTTCCAGCAACACATTTCCAGCTCGGATCTCCAGCATCTGCAGACCTCACTTTCTCCACAAAGTCTCTTGCCTTCTCCGATGTGTCAAAGAGATGCATGGATCCATCTAAGGTGATCTGAAGCACTGCTGGATATCTCGGGGAGTACTGAATCCCAAGCTCCTTCAGTCTTCTCTTGACACCATCATAAGATTTTTGTTTCTGGATCACCGCCGCTGAAAAGTCCTGAAAAAACATAATCTTAGACCCCTTGTAAATTAAGGTCTTTGGATCCTTCCCCTGGAATCTGGAAGCCTCCATGACTCTCCTTATCCCAGTAATGATGGAACTGCACCAGGAGAAGATGAGGGCGTTGACCCAGACCCGACCTCCGTGCTGCGACCCGGTGAGCCCCCTCTATCTTCAATTCTCTCGTGCCAGTCTCCAAGTCAAGGAATTTCGGAAGCCAATCTTCAACAAATTCCGTAGGCCGCTCACCTTCCTTACACTCAGGCAGACCGCGATGATCTGAATGTTTTTTCTCCTGCCCCTGTTTTCAAGATCATCCACTTGGTCACGCAAATTACGAATCTGCTTCTTCAGGGCTAGGATCTCATCCTTGAATGAACTGGCATTAGCTTCCGCCACTGTGACCCTGTGTTCCACCTTATCCGTCCTCTTCTCCAGGTCTCCCAGCTGTTGCTCATGATTCTGCAGCATGAGCGAGACTGGAGCCAGCTTATCTTCAATCTGTTTCCCCATCTGCGAGATTTCGAGAGCTGGTTCACCAGGTCCTGGAGAGTAATCGGCTCCGAGGCTGCTGCAGGCTGAGCTGCAGACTCGACCTCTGATCCTCCTCCTCCCTTTTTAGGCATTTCTGGACAGCTGAAAATACAGGTGTCAATTTTTAAATGTTTCTTGGGGCTCCACAATCTTTCCAACGCCCCAAGAAATCCTGATGACCTGGGTTGGGCGATTAACGGACTGTCCTGCTCCTGCTGCGATGTGAAGCTCTGCAGTGTGATCTTCTCAGATCGCCGCCGTCTTAGATCCACCCCCCCAGTGTGAACTTTTTAAGGTGTGTAATGATTATAACACAATTCCGGCCCCATCACTTTAAATGGTGCTGCTATTAGGCGATTTTGTTATAACATGGGTTTGCACGAGAGCAGAACGACTGCGTTATAGCAGAACTGACTGTATTTGAAACATGAATAACTTAGAACTATCAAGAAAGGAGGGTAAAAATCTTTCACCATAACTGTTATAGCACATTTTGTACATCTGATGGAGTGATGAAATTATAAATGTAGCAGTCCTTTCAAAAGTAAAGGTATCCCAAATATGTTGGCATTCATCAAATGGAGCTGACTTTACTGGCTTAGTCCTGTTCACAGGGTGGAAGATAGAAAATCCATAAGCATGTGACTATGTGGCAAGGTAGCTGTATCTAGATGATCAGCAGAACACAAAGTTCCATCTTGAGGATGCTTATAGGCATAATATGAGCCCTCTGAGCAAAGATTGTTGTATCTAGGAGGTGCTAGCTGATGTTAGGAAAATGATGATATCCTCTCCAGGCTACTTTGTACCACCATGATGCTCGTTGATTTATAGTAGTTTTGGACAGGTGCGAACATATGCAACCTCTCTGGCAGAATGTAGTTGTCATGGATTGGTCTTTTGCCATCGTCAAAAGTGCACCATGTAATGCTAACCATCTCCAATAGATTTGATTTGTTGCATGTCAGTCGTCATGTACAGATGGAAGAATGCAGCCACTGATCCTAAAGCTAGAAGATAACCTACCATTAAAATGCATTAAGACTAAAAACACTTGGTTTTTTTTAATGGTTAAATAGAACATTGGAGATAGCAAGCACATCAAAATATTAGAACAGCGCAATGCATTTTAAAAAATAGCTTTGAAAAATATGACCTCCTGTACCTAACTTTGGTCCAGGTCCCTTGATTTGCTTCCCAAAGTTTTAAAGGAAGTAGCTCTTGAGCAGTATTTCCTCCAACTTCCATTTGCTGTGCATGTCTGACTTTTTGCATTGTGTGGTGCCTTTTAAGATTAATTCACATCTGCACATCCAAAAGATTGCTTTGCTTTTGGGTGAAATGAGAACAAAGAAGCTACGAAAAACCCAGCAGTTTAGACAGCATTTGTGCCGTTAACTTGTCGGGTCAATGACCTTTCATGAGAAAGCACTCTTGAATGACTTGGTGTTACTGAGGCTCAGAGGAAACATTTCTCTTTAGTTGCTAGATATTGACTTAAAACAGGCTGACAATAGAATGCTGCGTAATTTCTAATATAACCACCAAAAAGCAATACCTGCAGTTATTAACCATGTGCCTTAGAAGTTGCAGACAGAAAGGCAGTTGAACTGAGATAGTATTTATGTGGCAAAGCAAACCGATTGCTTTCTGTTAACTTAAGGGCAATGGCAAATAACAGCAATTTTTTTTGATATGTGCATGAGCATTATAAGTGGTGCAGATCGTGCATCAGTTTTATTGTGTTTATAATTGAAAGAGTTCTGGCTGTGGAGTCAGATTTATTTTCTTGATCTGCAAGATGAAGTGTGCAACATCAACTTCAATCTCAGTTTTTCTGCTGGTTTTTATCTCTTACCAGAATCGAAAGAAAGTAGCGAGAGCTTTGATTTCTCTCGTGGAATATTTTTGATTTTATAGTGTGTTATGACAGTATGGATAAGTCATGGTTTTGACTTTTTTGGAACCTAAAAACCCTGGTATTAACTCCTGCGAATAAAATCACAATTTTTAGGTTAACTAACAAAATCATTTTACTGTGCAAACATCACAGATCATGCATCAAAGTAACTGCATTTTACATCAAATAGTCAGTTACGTTAAACATAATAAAACTAGATTGAACATGATAACTTTAAATTGGGACGTCTTTACTTCAATTCTAAACTCCTTAGATATTTACGGCAAAACCCCCCTGTCAAATACTATTTCAGTTTGGAAGATTAACTGCTTTGTTTGGGTACTGTCAACAACTTTGTATATGGACCGTGATGTCTGAATCCTTAGAAGGATGGGTTAGCAAATTTGCAAATGACACTCAGGTCGGTGGAGTAGTGGATAGTGTCAAAGGATGTTGTAGATTACAGAGAGACGTGGATAAGCTGCAGAGCTGGGCTAAGAGATGGCAAATGGAGTTTAATGAGGAAAAATGTGGGGTGATTCACTTTGGAAGGAATAACAGGAATGCAGAGTACTGCGCTAATGGGAAGATTCTTGACAGTGTACATAGATCCTTGAATGTTGCCACCCAGGTTGAATGGGTTGTTAAGAAGGCTTATAGTGTGTTAGCCTTTATTAGTAGAGGGATTGAATTTTGGAACCATGAGATCATGCTGCAGCTGTACAAAACTCTGCGGCTACATTTGCAGTATTGCGTACAGTTCTGGTCACCGCATTATCGGAAGGATGTGGAAGCTTTGGAAAGGGTTCAGAGGAGATTTACTAGGATGTTGTCTGGTACGGAGGGAAGGTATTGTGCGGAAAGGCCGAGAGACATGAGACTGTTTTCGTTAGAGAGAAGGTTGAGAGGTGACTTGACTGAGACATATAAGATAATTAGAGGGTTAGGTAGATTGGACAGTGAGAGCCTTTTTCCTCCTATGGTGATGGCTCGCACAAGGGGGACATAGCTTTAAATTAAGGGGTGATAGATATAGGACAAATGTCCGAGGTAGTTTCTTTACTCGGAGAGTAGTCGGGGTGTGGAACACACTGTCTGCAACAGTAGTAGACTCACCAATTTTTAGGGCATTTAAATGGTCATTGGATTGGTGTATGGACAAGAATGGAATAGAGTGTAGGTTAGATGGGCTCAGATTGGTTCCACAGGTCGGCTCAACATCGAGGGCCGAAGGGCCTGTACTGCTCTGTAATGTTCTGTGTTCTATATAAAACTCAAACCAGGCAACCAAGCTACTCGCTTAGTTCCATATTTCATAAACTTTCTCATTTCCACTCTAGAGTTTCCCTCTAATATACAGGATCTTATGGGTTCCTTCACTTGGGACCAAACAGAGATGTGCTACAAATCTCTGGTATTCACTGAATTTCTTCTGAGCATTCTGTTGTTTCGAGATGAGTTTTTTATTGGGATTCTTCTACTATCATCTGGCCAGATGAATTCTCCAAACTTAGTCAACACCTTGTGATTGTGGATACCTCAGCTTAAGCATGGGTCTCACTTTGTCTGTCTTGCTAAGCGACTCCCAAATCATCATAAGCCTTTTGTTTCTGATCGTGCTCTGCATCTGATTTAAACCTATTTTATACCTCCCGATAGGTTCTTTCTGCTTATTTCTCAGCTGTTCTAGCTCCAGAACAATTAAATTAATCCTTATGGCAATGTGGCATTCCTAGTATTTTCCAAATATAAATCCAACTTCACCTGCAAAAAATTCTACATAAAAGTGGAAAATAATGAAAGAAACTCAGGCCGAGCAGCATCTTTTCGGAAAGAAATGGCATCAACATTTGAGTGCAATCGCGCTAGATATTTGTAATAGCCATTTCTGAGGTACACAAATTAAAATTTAACAGATTGTAGTTTGAAAAGGGTTAATCTCTGGATATTGCTGTTTCCTCCATATATTTGCCTTAGATCAATATTATAGGAATATAATGTCAGTATATACTGTACATTGCTCTTAGCTAGATATGAATAATCCGGAAAATAAATGGGTCAGATTTCATGTATGAGATCTTAATACTCATAGATCCATGACACACAAATATGTCCTTACATATTCTTGTGTGTTTATCAGCGGGTTGGTGAAAGTGGCATGTGTAGACTCTGGAAAGCTTTAGTTTGGTTATTAAATTATAACTTTCATCAAACATGAGCATGTGAACTACCTTAGCCTGTGTTTTGTAAATGAGGTGCTTCTAGCAAAGTATGCCAGTTAAAAGCCCGTACCTTCCAAAATGTGCTGGAGAGTGAATGATCTTTCATAAAATAAATTAATAAACTTGCATAATCCTTTTCTCAAATTTCAACAGCAGCAATATGAACTGTGTAACAGAAATTATTTTCATAATACATGGACATCTCTAATAAGTAGATGCTAGGTACCATGAAATAACATAGTCATTGCTGTATCTAGGTGGATGCACTGCGTCTGCGGCTGGAAGAGAAGGAGAATATGTTAAATAAGAAGTCAAAACAGATGCAGGAAATGGCCGAAGAAAAAGGAATCTTAGCTGGAGAAATCCGTGATCTGAAAGACATGATGGAAGTCAAAGAGCGAAAAGTCATTGTCTTACAGAAGAAAGTGAGTTAATAATTTCAAATGCTTATCAAACTGGAATTTTGGGAGACCATATTTTATTTCCACAGATAAACATGAAACTCTTTAAAATGCATTGCATAATGGGGTTAATTCAAGGGTACTGAAAAGTGAATTATTGTTCATATGACCACTGTCAGTTGCATTTGTAAAGTGTTCAATGCTGTAAATCTTTCCTTAGTTGCAATACTGTTTCTCATATAGAATTATACTGTATTTGTGAGGATGACCATTAACAATGTTATAACACAAAGCAGAGGCTGGACTTGTTTTGCATAATTGCAATGCTACATGTACTTGTCAGTGGCAGCTATGTTTGAATCATTGGTAGCATGAATGCTTCCATCGAGGAGATGTGATTTTGAATCCAGTTGTCGTGCAACTTTATCCGAAGAGCCATTGTTCAAATGTCAGAGATGTTTTGATTTTCGAGAATGGGAATACCAAACTATAATGTAGGTATTATTTAACATTCAGCTTGAGAAGTGTAGTGAGTCTGCTGGAATGTTTGCAAGTTACTGTTTCTTTATGAAAAGTGATAACATAAATGTAAATGCTAACTTTTCAGTAGGGAAATGTGTTGACAGAAGCACTGATAACTGATTAATCTTGACTCTGTGACTTTTCCTGACTCATGAGTAATCTCATTGCATATTTTACCAAGATTTTTATTGTTCTTGCACAGAATTAAGACTTTTCAAGTATCTTCAATGCCGAGAGGCAGACCATATCCTAAGCCAGAATCAAGACAAACTTCTCGCCTTTTGACCTCCAAATCCTCCTGAAGATCATTTGAGGGCAGTTGAACAGATTCTCTTGGTGTAGGTGTCATCAAATCACCCTGAATTATCATGTCACCCAAAGAGAAGTGATGCAGTATTGACCACTTATAAGCAGAACTGCTTCAATTAGCGCTCTGATTATTGAAGATATCCACTTGACATCTCACGATGGAAGGGCTCTCCTTTCACAGCAATTTTCTTAGATGCGTAGCTTTAAATTCCATCTCCCATTTTAACAGCCTCATAGCATATTTCTTGCTTCACATTGCTTATATTGTCACTTTACATACTCTTCAATTGGTACCCTGACCCAGTTAGTGATCAGTTATTGATTTTTGAACTCATTAGCAAAGACTGTCCATCAGAGGGACATTCTCAGCACAATACTTAGGCTATGAGCAGCTGATTAGAGCCAGTGCTCTTCATTGTTCTGTTGCAAATGATCTCAAGTACAGCAGCAGCCCAAGTTTGTGTTTGCAAACCCCCATGTTATAGTAGCAGCATAATCTCTGAAATAAATTGAAATATAGAACAAAGCTTTAAAAGTAATAAACATTGGTGAAGAGAAAAATGTCCTGAATAAAGTAGAATTGTTATTATTTTTAAATTTTGACTTTATATTTTAAATAATCAGAAGTGTGCATCTGCAGTCAGTCAGGACGTATCATTTGGATGGTTGGCATCATCAGGCACTTTCTAAAAATACTAGGGCAAACATACTTTTGTAAATTGAACACAATAGGTTGCATGTTCAGATATATCACTTCAGGTTCTTCATTGTTATGGATGCAAATACATAAAATAAAACAGTATGGAACAAATTATTTTAGTTCTATATCTCCCTCAAGTGGAAACATCCTTTCTCCATCTACACTCTTCAGCTGTCTCCAGGATCTTGTATGCTTCATTTAAATTACCTCAAATCTTATAAACTTCAGTGTATGCAGTATTAATATGTCCAACTTTTCCTTATGACCAACTTAATTATACACATTATTCAAGGAAACCTCCTCTGAACTACTAATGCATTTACATCCTGTCACAAATATTGAACATAGCATTTCAGAAGTAATCTCCCCAGTGCCCTGTATAACTGAAGTGTAGCACCCTTACTTGGGAATTCAGTTCCCCTGCAGTAAACAATAATATTGTATTTCCTTGACTTATTACTTACTCTTTATACATACAAACCTTTGCGATTTGTGCACTAAGATACCCCTATCCCTGTGAATTGTGGAGCTCTGCAATGTCTCACCATTTCGAGAATATGTTCTTTCTTCTCAATGCTTTTAGTCATAAATGACAGTCTCAAATTTTGTGTCATTATACCCCATTTGTCAGATTTTTGCCCATTTGCTTAATCTGTCTAAAGTCCACTAGCTCCCATATATCTTGAGTACAACTTTATTTCCTACCTCCCTTTGACTCATCCTTGAAAGGGTGTCTCAAACATTTGTTGAAATTTAAGTTCTGATTCACTGTTTTGGTGAGGAGAAGTTGATTCCTGAGTGAAAGCTCAAATACAAGCTTTTGGCTTTTTAACAAATATAGCTCAGAGGATTTTCCTCTGTAGCCTGTACTTGGATGTTGGCAGTGCATAGAGCAGACTGGACTCCTCAATTGTGTATTTAAAAGCAGTTGGGTTCAGCATTGTGGAGATTGTGTGACCTCTGGGGAGGTGAGAGGAGCAGTTACCATTGTGACACAGGCTTGCATTCCAGATAAACAACTGCTTATGACCCATCCTGGAGAGTAAGTGGAAAGCCTTCTCAATCTCATTTCTTCCCCCTCATTAACCTTTTAGTCAGTCTGTACTGTTCTTTATGAACAATTATCAGACTTTATCTTTGTGCAGTTATATCCTTTTCCTCCATGTTTGTTGCTTTCCCTAACTACTTTAGTTAACCACAAATAATAGATTCTTCCTTGAGTTTTTCTTTGTTGTATAAATATACTTAATCTGAGTATTCTGAAATATCTCTCTGTCAGCGCTTAGTCTTTATTGATCTATCCCTTAGCCCGTTCACCTTTTAAGCCTACACACTTACCTATATTTAGGTTTAAAAAGCTACGTCTAGACTCCATCTTCTTCCTTTCATCGAATTATAAGAATACAGAAGAGGCTGTTGGGTGCATTGAGTCAGTACTGACAAAAACAACTTTAAATCTACACTAATTCAACTTGCCGAAACTTATAATCTTAAAGGTTATGATTGTTCAAGTGCTCATCCAAATACTTTCGAAAGGTTATGGTTTTCTGCCTCAACTACTCTCCCAGGCAGTGCATTCCAGAAACAACAAGGGACAGCAGGCATTCGTAACTGTTGTTTATAACCTACCAAACAATTGTGATTAAGTTTAGCATGGTATAACTCAGGAGATCAGTCCATTTACAAGGTGTAATTTTGGATGATTTCAGTCTCATAACTATATTTCATGAGCATCAATGTTGTGGAGATCTGGGATGTGTATGAGATTTGTTTTCTCAAGCAGGGTAGACTAATCAACTGCAGAACGGACTATTTTAGATCTAGTGTTATGCAAAGAGATGAGGTCAATAATAGTCTAGTCAAAACTAATTTTTAGGGAAGAATGACCATAACCTGTTAGAATTTTCCAGTAAGTTCAAAAGCAATGTAGTTCAATCTGAAACTAGGTCTTAAATCTAAACAAAATAAACAGAAGATGAATTAGAAAAAAAACACATTTAAAAAATGACAGACAGGCTAGTATTTAAAGTATTCATACATGGGTCATTTCTTTTTTAAAAAAACAGAATTCCTTTAAGGCACCAAACCTAAGAGGTAAAATGAATCAACTGTGGCTAACAAAGTAAGTCAGAGATTTGAATTAGATCAAAGGAGGCTAATGAACTTGCCAAAAAAGTTGCAAGCACAAGAATTGGGAATATTTTAGAATTAAGTAAAGGAACACTCGAAATATAATTTTAATCCTCTTTAAGGAAGAATGTATTTTTCCATTCAGGTAGTGTGCCAGAGATTTATCAGACTAATTCCTGGAATCGCAGGTCTCTCCTACGAGAGCACATTAAGGGAACTTCTCAAGTTTACAGAAATGACAGGTGATCCAATTTAAAATCGACAAAATTCTTAAAAGGACTTTACAGAAAAGATGTTTTCCCTGACTGATGGTTTTGCACCTGTGGACATATTCCATTTTATACTAAGATAAGGAGGAATTTCTTTACTAATTAGAGGGCCGTAGAAGCTCAGTCATTCCTGAGGGTGACCTCAGAAGATACTTAAATCATGAGGGGCATGGATAAGATAAATACACAAGGTCTTTTCTCAGGGGTGGGGAGTGCAGAACTAGAGGGCATAGGTTTAGGGTGAGAGGGGAAAGATATAATAGTGACCTAAGGGGAAACTTTTTCATGCAGAAGTTGGTGCATGTATGGAATGAACTGCCAGAGAAAGTGATGGAAGCTAGTACAATTGCAACATTTAAAAGGCATTGGATGGATATATGAATAGGAAGGGTTTAGAGGATGTAGGCCAAGTCTGGCAAATGGGACTGGATTAGGTTAGGATACCTGATCGGCTTGGATGAGTTGGACCGAAGGGTCTGTTTCCGTGCCGAAGGGTCTGTTTCTATGACTGGTCTTATTTCTGATTTTAGTTAAATGGGACCACCTTCCATAGAACTACTGTTTTGATGAGAATTGTCTAAACTCTCCCATGGAATGGCAAGAATGGATTAATGTGATATTTGCGTTCAACTTGAATACAGAAAACAGAAGAGCTGACTGTCCTGGGTACCTCATGTTGTCTATATTATGTTCCCAGAAAATTTTAGTTTTTAATTGCACTTAACAGAGCATAGTCTTGAAATATTTTAAACATGAGATAATTCACAGGGCTAAACTGTGCTAGAGCAAATTCCACTTCTGTAATACTGAGTACAGAAAAAACACTTCCCTATATATGACAATTCTTCGTACTTATTGTTGCTTACCAGTTCTGTCAACTTAAATCTACATTACTTCATCTTGGATCTTCTTTCAACTGGAAGAGCAAATTCCCAGTTGTTAGCTCTTATTTTATACCAGAGCCATAAATGGCGACTATACAATGTAATATTGGCAGTGAAAAATATTTAAATACCAGACATAAATTAATGTTTTCTTTTTACTGGAATAAAACAGTATCTTTAACATACATGGATATTGAGAGCCTTAGCTTTGCTGCCTCATATATTGGGTACTATGTTTCTGTTTCCCTTCAGTTGAATATAATTAGGCACTATTAGCTAAAATCTACTGTAATTTCTGGATAAAATTCAATTATAGAGAAGGGGTGCCTCTACCAAATTGTGCATCTTATGTTTCTGGGATTTGGATATTTGCAGTCTCTGGAATTTCATTATAAGTGGTGATATTAAAAGAAAAGTTGGACCTATATAATCCTTTTGTGACATTAGGATATCCCAATTGCTTTGTTAAGAAATGAAAATAGTAATTCCATTTGAGCAGATTTTGCAATGCTAACAATAGTGAAACTATTACTCATTACTTCAATAAAAACCTCAACAATTTCAGGACCTCATATGTACCCAAAATAACACCGAAACCTCGAAGTTGGCTGTTATTAATTCAGCACTTCTCCAACAGTGTGCTGTTGAGACATGTCCGAAGTGCAATAAATAAAATTTGGATGGAAAGTAATGGATAGTAATAACAACTTCAAAATGTTTTTTAAGCACAATTGCCAACCTTAATGTAAGAACTTGCTGGATTTCTCCACTACACAATAACAAACGGACAACACAACACATCCCACACACACATTGTTGGTAGACAAATTGCAAGAACAAGCCACCAATTCAAGCTCAAATGATTTCTAAACTGAATCCTTTTGCCTGAAATGTTGATTTTCCTGCTCCTCAGATGCTGCCTGTCTTGCTGTGCTTTTCCAGCACCACTCTAAGCTCCATCTTCAGTCCCCACTTTTACCTTCTAAACTGAATCTGACCTGCCATAATCAACAAACACCATATTTTCTTCCTGGTAGATACTATTTGAACTTTCTAAAAGGATATTGACCTTTTAAATGTTATGCTATTGTAGAAAGGTTGTACTGCCATTATGAATCAAGGAAGTTTGCAATTCACAAAATACACTATCCATATAAGCCACTGCTGTCTGATTGTCAAGCTAGGATTTCATTTGTTTTGATATCTTTGTTGTAAAAATACATAACATTTCTGGAGGCCTGAGACCAGTGGTGTTCCGCAGGGATTGATGCTGGGCCCACATTTGTTTGGCAGTTGGATCCCTTTGAAGCAACTTGTGTGCTCTCACTTGTGTAACTACCTCTGTGAACCACAGATGAACCATCAAAACTGCCCCTCGAACCCCATGCAAATGCTGGGTACTGAGTTTGGGGTGGAGCTTCTACAATCGAGGTAGTGACACAGTTTTGGCTAAGCCAGCAAATCTTTTCACTGTTCCAAAAATGAAGTCTCGTGTCAAAGAATTAGATTAGGACATGATTGTAAAGTATGCAATGATGTATTCTATTTTGACAGTTTGGTTAAATTTACAAAAACGTACAGTGACATTAATACAAATGGTGTTTCACAAGGATTACTAAAGGACTCAGTGAAATTTTGAATAGCTGATGACAAATCTTCCAAATTTTGGATACTTCACAGCATTGTCCTTCAAGGGTAACTGGGTCAAAGCATTTGAATTTAAGAATGCCATAAAAATTTTTGTACAATTGTGCAACCTGGGTGCAAAACAAGAGAAAATTAATCATTTGAAGAGATCAATAGAGATGATTGCCCTAAATGCATTCTCTGTTGTGCAATGCTGTTCCTTTCTAGAATACAAGTGATAAATTTGTTTTTCTGGAATTGTGTATCCCATGCATAGAAGAAAGAGCAACACAACACAAGTTTTTTGGATTTTTTAGCCAAAAATCAACACATATTAGGATGTTTGACCTTTATTTGTGGTACAGTCCAAGCAACTGTTGTTTTATGACAGAAAGGTGATGATTCAGAATTCTGTTAACTTAAATGATGTTAGATCAACAGATTTGTCCGTCTCCTTTTGTTACGATTTTGTATTTGTTACTACTTCAAGTATTGGAATCACTCTGTGTGTTGATACAATGGAAATAATTTGCATTTATGTAGTGATTTCATGTTCTCAAAATTTTCCAAGAACATTTTACAGCCAACAAATCATACTTTTGAAGTCAGGTCATTGTATTTACTTCCTGTTGTTTTGATTTGAAACAGGGTTTATTTTGTGGACCAACTATTATTCCAGTGTCATATTGTAATAGTTATTGATTTTAACTTTAACATTTTGTAACTTAGCCAAAATTACTTAAGGTTTTTATGGATTAGGATTTCTTTAACTTTGACTGCTTATGAATATTTATTTAATGTAACCATATAAATATCTTGAGTGAAGAAGAGAAAGTAAATGTTTGTAAATTATAATTGCATATTGATTCAGCTTCTGCAGATTGTTCAACTCAGTCACTCTGACACCTTGCATTATCTGATTACCATTTGGCATTCCAAAAATGGGAAAAAAAGGGTCCAGATATAAAGAAATGTATTTAAAAGTATATATTGTTGAGCTGGTAAGTTGAGACTGTTCCACTCTGGAAACTAATAGGAGATACTCTCTGAACCTGTTAGATATAATTAAAGTTCTTGTAGGTATTGGTTGATTACAATATAGGTAAGCAACTTTCTCTCAAATATTTTCCTATTTTCCACAACCATCAAAGTGAATTACTTCAATGATTTAATACAACTGTTGAGTTGGTTTTAGTCTTGTTGTTTGATCCATGCTTAGAATTAACTGAATGAGTGATTAGCCACAATTGTTTTAAATTCAATATTACCATCCTCCAAAAACTCATCCTGAACACTACTTTTTAAATTTACTTAGCAATGCATATATCTGGAGCCAAGTGAAAGTCTCTGCATTTGTGGAGTTCATGGTGATTATTCTGCCACTTAATCTGTAGAAGGAACTTTGAATGACATTGTTTGTACCTCTCCAGAAGTGCATGACCAGTTTGCACTGAAGCTCCCCTGGTGGAGGTTGGCTGTATAGGTTGTTACGGACTATAGACCAAACTCTCGCAAAAATATATTAAAAAGATAGTCAAGACCCTAACTTTTTTCTTATTTAAAAGTAAGTGTAAGGCTTGCATTCCCAGTTGTATCTCAAATGTCAAATTATCGACTTTAAGCAAGATACACTTTATTTTTACACTAAAGTTAAAATGTAGACAAAATAAAAATAACTGCTTAACTGTAACTCTATCAAAACGCTTAACAAAATAACATCTATGTTTGCTACTAGTAATTAATTGTTCCAATATGACAACATCCCATAAACACATTCTTGAAAAAGACAAATTCAGTAACATATATTGTCTCTCATGCAATTCTAGCAGCAGGAAGAGAACCCTTGCTTTTAGCTGTAATTGAGACAGGAATAAGAGTTTCTACAACCAACTTCAAGACCTCAACTCCAGGAAGCTAAATCTAAAACTCTATTGGAGCTTGACCCCACCTATTCAGGTTACTCTATTTTTCCAACTTTCAAAAAATAAATCTCAAGACCTCACAAGCAATTTACTTCATTGACTTTTAGCAGGCTGCTCACACTTCAATCTCAACCTTTCTTCATAAAAAAAGCAGGATGAAATACATCTCTTAAGGCCATAGTATCATTCTAAGGTGGCCTTGCTTTTGTTGAACCTGCTGAGCAGGGTCATTCTGTGTAGTAGTTCAAAGCCTGCCATTTGACAGATGGGGTTTGTCAAAGAATTTGTTAGCTTACTGCTGAACATAAGCACTATAAAATTGATTATAAAAGTAAAAGGGCAGTTCTGTCATGTCTGCTCTTAGCAACTCTGTTAAGCATTTAACGCAAATATTGTAGTGCCACTAATCTATCATTATAATACTTGGTCTTGTGTGTTTGAATTGGATTTGTAGTATGTTCTTAGTATATGGTTTTGTTTTGCGAGTATTATTGCCTAGCATGCAATGGATTTGAAATTTCACTCCTGTAGAATACCTAATGCTGAATTGGAAATATTCTTGTATTATCAGCCAGTTTTGTAATCATCAATACAGTGTGAGAAATCTCTTGTAAAGCACTGTGTCCTAAATGGCTTCCAGAAGCATAAACATTTAAAGCACAGAAAGAAGTCACTTGGCTCATTATGTTCCTACTATGCGTAACCTCAAACCCAGTGCTTTCAAATCCTCGCTGCCGAGCAGCCACAATTTATTTTTCATTTTGTAGAAAATTAATATTATTTCGTTTGTCTATTTTTAACATTAAACTGAGCAAATTTTTGTTTCTCAGATTGAGAATCTGCAGGAGCAACTAAAAGATAAAGAGAAGCAGATGACTAGTCTGAAAGAACGTGTAAAATCACTGCAGGCTGACACCACCAATACAGATACTGCCCTTACTACCCTCGAGGAAGCTCTTGCAGAGAAGGTGAGTAGTTAGTCTTGTCTAGGTGGAAAATAGAGAATACTGTTTGGTGATGGGAAGCCCTCACTATATTAGTGTCTAATGCGACACTATGTTTGTTAAGTCATAAATGTTTGGATTGTAACAGTGGGGCCAAATTCTGAGTGTATAGTTACAGCTTTGATTTAATTATTACCAGTTCCAGAGTTGATATTTGTTTCAGAATGTGGTGCCAATGAATAGTAGCATTAAGACCTACTGATGATTATTCACATTGACAGTTTCCATGCTGAGACATGTCTTCATGAGAAGCTTGAAAACAAAGGGGAAACATTTTCTTAGGGGTGGTTATGAAATCAGTGATGAAGAAAGTCATGCTATATTGTCAAATATCTGAAAATGCTTGTGGATTGTTCTTGGCAGTTGTTTGTGTTGAGCACCTGTAAAGGCTTTTGCAAAAATTGTCAGAATAATGGAATGTAGTTACCAGTAAGGGTGTGATCTTGCATATGATGTGCCTTTCCTGTACCATCAATCATATTTTCTATGTTTTGCTTTTATAATGGAAAATCCATTCATCATCATTTCACAATGGATAAACTAAATCAACCATTATATATTGTGTAAACCATATATGAACAATGAATAATAAAAAGACTCTCAACCACCCCACTGTGCTTTAATGAAATAATTGAATTAGTCCAAATAGGTTTTGAATACATTTTCAACTTTTTCTCTGTACCTGAAACTTGTAATGTACAAAGAATGAGAGCAAACAAAAATGTTTCATAGCATGACTACATTTAACACTCGTCTTTTTATGTATTTCAACATATTTCCTTGGTGGTCTTGGGTTGGACCTTTCTCTCCTTCCATCTCAGAGCGGTCAATTCCTGACCCTTCCCTCACTGTTGACGGACATGGAAAATGTATCTGGGAGCAAAGCAACACATTCCAGGTCCCAGCTGAACCAAATGCATGATTCTCCTCCACAGCAATGACAAATAAAAAAACTCCTCCCTGTTCTAACAAACTCCATAAATGTCCCAGTGCAGTATAGTGTTCAGCAAATCAGGAAATTACAACCTCTATAATTATGTAATTTAACACAGAATCTCAGGCTCCCTATTCAACAGCTGTAAGTTGATGGTGGTGATGTATGCCCTACATGACATGAGCATACTGTCAAAGCAACTTAGTAAGTTTTGTTAAAACCCCATTATTTTTCCCTAGGACTGTTAAATACCCGGTATCTACATTCAGCTTATGTATCTTGCATTTTGCCTTGCTGCGATTTTGTAAGTTTTAAATTTGCAGGGAAAAAAAATTCACAAATAAACAATGTGTATGTACTGAAGCTATGTGTTCAATGTTAATGGAAGAAAATATTACCTACATCAAAAAATGCCCAGAATGTATTTTAATAAAATTGCAATTAACTTGTCAGCTAATATAGTTCTTTGATGGCATATTCCATTTGGCATTAGAATCCCTTCTCCTTATAAAGCGTCCCTTGGCAATCCATGAGCAATGGAGTAAGAGAAATATAAATAACGTATCTTAGTTGTGTGTTCATACAATTAAAAACAACTTTAAAGTATAAAATGTAAAATAAAAAACCTGGATCCAATTATCCCTTGCTCTCTATCTTTGCTTCACATTAAAATTATTGAGAGAGATTACGGAACCATAATTTAATATTTTAAAAATCATGTAATGCAGTATTCCAATGATTTTCTAATTGTGGAATTATTAGGTATTGCGAGGCAATGTGCATTTTTTTTTTCAGTGAATTTGTGTATTTTGCGTCACATTTGGTCTTGGAACAGAAGCTGAACTGGAAATGGGGCTGAGACCTATTTGAAGGATGTGAAGGTACATGGATGGGTGAGGATGGTATGAAAATAAGATTACTTAACCTGGTGTACAATGCGAAGACACAACTATGTGACTTTATGTATTGTGCGATAGCCTGCTCTTGTGAGGCGATTAGAGTGAATGGCTGTCACTGGGTCTGCAGATGGGCAGGCTAGACACACGAAGTCCAGTGAGCAGCGGTTGCTACACAGCACAGATTGGAAGTTGAGAAGCACATTTTTGTATTGATGCTAGAGTGCACACATGCCAATACAATGGTCTGAGAAGGTGTTATTGGGCAGAGAACAATTTCTGGGCCCTTCTGAGTTTGAGTCCTATTGCTTGACAGCTACTTCCAGGTCAAAGAAGACCGATTACCCGCCAGCACAATGAGGCAGTGGGTAGCACTGCTGCCTCTCAGCGCCAGGGAGCTGGGTTCGATTCCAGCCTTGTGTGACAGTCTGTGCAGAGTTTGCATATTGTCCGGATGCTGTAGTTTCCTCCTAAAATCTGAAGATATGCAGGTCAAGTGGATTGGTTATGCTAAAAATTGCACTGTCGTGTATAGGGTTGTGCAGGTTAGGTAGTATGGTAAAAGCTCCAGGTGGGTTGTGGGGATAGAGTTTGGAGTGGGTCTGGATAGGATACCCTTCAGAGGGTTGGTGCCCAAATGGCCTGTTTCTGCCCTGTAGGGATTCTGATTCTGTGCTGAAATGGCGCTTTCGTTGAATGAAAATCAGAGGCTAAATCTTTGAAGGAGAAAAGCTGATGTAATTTAAAGTTTATGTTTGTCCATTTAATTCACACTTAACATGTTAATTCTGGACGCTGGATATAAAATAGGTAGTTTTTAAAAATTTGTTCATGGGAATGGGTCTGGGTGGATTACTCTTCGGAGGGTTGGTGTAGACTTGTGCCAAATGGCCTGTTTCCATACTGTAGGTAATCTCATCTACTCTAATATAGGCATTGCTGACTGGACCAGAATTTATTGCACCTCCCTAAATACATTTGAATTGAATGGCTTGCTAGGGCCATTTCAGGGGGCAATTAAGAGTCAACCATATTGTTGTGGAGTCATATGTCGGCCAGACAAGGAAAAGATGTAAGATTTTCCTTTTCTAAAGGATGTTAGTGAAGCAGGTGGGTTTGTATGACAGTTGACAATGATTACATAGTCACCATTTGGTTAGCTTTTAATTCCACAATTTTTTCTTTTTATTGCAAAATTCAAATTTCACCATCTACCATAATGATCCCATGATCCCAGAACATTTAAACATCGCCAGTTCCTCTGCTTCTGCTTCTCCTTTGCTTTTTTGACTCTTGTATAGTGAAAATGTCTTCTGTTGTCAACTGTGGAATCTTATGTCTTTATTCCTTCAAAAAGTAACTGGAATTTCTAAAACAAACACATAACTTTGGAGAAATAGTGGGTCTGACAACTCTGTTTTGTTTGCAACAGATGCTAACTTTGCGAGTCCAGTGACCCTTCATAGAGTTCACTATTTTTGTTTCAGGTTTACAGCATCTGCAGTTCTTTGTGTTTATTGACTGGGATTTCGAATTAAATTTACTTCAAATAGAATGGGATCATTCAGGAGTAATGCAAAGGTTTAGAAGAGTAGGAAGGATATAGTGATGTGATGGAGATGAGGGATGTTTTGATTTACTCCTGTGCAAAGGTGGGAAAGTGTCCATGATTTGGTAGGAGTACGGACTTGGAAATTTTTTTGGCATTTTGGTGTGGGAATTTCAAGTGTTAGAATTCTAGGAGGGAAACTGCCAAGTCTAGGGCAAATGCCACGAACCATGCAGGGTGACTCCAGACTGTCAGTGCATGTCATTGTGCACGATGACCTTTTAAAGATGGCGCTGGCAGCATGGGTACTGATTATATTGAATGATATTTGATATTTTGATAGCGGTGAGTGCCTCCACCTGCAGCAAGTTGTAGAAGCCAGCTAACATCAGATTGGAAGTTGCTACAGCGATATGGTACATAATTAATAAGTTGGGTTTGAGACTATTGTGCGAGAAAATTCACAGGCCGTCACTGTAAACTGTATGAAAATGGGACATCCAAAATAATGCAAAATTCAGCTCAGAGGTTATGTTTTAAATCAAATATGAAGGGGCAAACAGCAGAGCAGTTAGTGCTTGCTATATTTGCTGTAAGTCAGATTCTGCTGAGGGCAACTGTGTTACCTATTTTAGAGCTATAATTGTGAAGCTTACCATGCAAGTAGGTAGCACTGTAAGTACCTTAGAGATAAGATTGCTGAGCTTGGTCAGAGGTGCATAAATTGGAGTGCTTTTTGTCATGATTTTAGGTAGGCATGATGGAACTAGCAAGACATACAAAGATTGGATGGAAAAAGCAGTAGGAAGTTTACAGGAAGTGTGAATAAATGTGAAACTTCCAGTATACATATTGATACATTTGCCATAGCATTGATTACCTGAGCCAGGGAGAGAGACAGTAGGAATATTATTTAGTGTAATACATAAAATATTATCAGGGCTGCATGATTTCGAAATGTAAATTAACTTGCAGTTTTGGTTATTGGACTTGCAATACAATCTGTGGTCTCAAAGTTTTAAAATTTTTGAAACCGAACGAAATTGAAATGAGAAACTGAAGAAGGGGAATCCACTCCTGTTTCTCAGGAAACTTGAGACCGAAGGGGAGGCTGGCAACCCAAGCTTCTGAGGAAATATGAAACTGATGGAAACCATATATCAGGACAAAGTACAATCAGAGTTCAATTCATGATACTAAGGCAAGCTGAAGAGTACAGAGATGAGACCCAGATGTTGATATTCAGCAGATATACATTTGCTTGACCTGTTTTCTATTACTTGAAGGTTAAATTGATGAATCTGCACCATGTAGACTATTTTCAGCAGAATATGTAGATGTGTGCTATTTTTGGTGATGACCATGCCAATATTTGTTATGTGTTCTGCATTTGGTTAGGGGGTCAGACTAAATGCTAGAAGAGGGGTTAAATTTTTCTTAAGGTAGTCTGATTTTTGAAGGACTTTGCGGCTGAGATTGATATGCAAAGTGGGCTGCTGGCCCAATTTGTAATATCCGTCTTAGCCCTGTTTCCGTGTAATGCTTAATTTATAATTTATAACCATGTGACATTGTGTGAGATTTAACAGCCCAGCAATAGAGTTGAACAGAGTCAGCATGAAAAGGAAATCCTACTTGACAAATCTACTGAACATTTTTGATATAACTGGTGGAATTGATAAGGGGAACCCAATGGATCTGATTTACATGGACATTCAGAAGGCTTTCAATACTTTCTCAGAAGAGATAAGCATGTAAGATTAAAACACCTGGAATTGTAGTAGTGTGCTGACATGGAAAGAAATTTTTTTTAGATTTTAGGTTTTATTGTCACGTGTACTCAAGTACAGGAGCACAGTAAAAAGTATATAATGTTGCCACAGATGGCGCCATAAATACCTAAATACAAAAAAAGCTTAGATACAAAGTAGTAAGCAAAGCGAGAATGAAAAAGTTAAGCATTACTTCATAAAGAAATAGGAAATAGTTTATATTAAAGTCTACCGAATCGTGGAGATCCAAGATGGCGGCAGGTCTGAGTGGTCTGCTGTGCTCGGCTCTGTGCCACACCCCCAGGCAAGGTGGACCTTTACCTCGCCCTTACCCCCTTATCAACCACCCCCAGGAGCAAAAAGTATTAATTTAAACTTCTTAATTATCTGGAGCTGCTGAAATCATGTGTGACAGCTTTAAGGCCAGGATGAAATTGAATAAAGGGGCCTAAAGGAGCACAGCAGACAGGGCACTCTCCTACTGCATTGGGGGGGGGGGGGGGGTGCCTGCAGCAATTGCTCAAACTCCCGTGATGGCCCCTTTGGATCTAACAGGACAGCAGCATTTACTCTAGGAGTTTGCCAAACTCCGTGAGAAGATTGAAGCATGCTAAAAAAGCTTAAGCAGGAAATCCAACTACTGGACCGAAGAATGGAGGCAGTGGAGTAGAAGACCGTGGCGGACGTCTCTGGAGGAAGGATCCAAACGCTGGAAGACCATGTTCAGGTCCTTCGGGAAGAAGTCGACGACCTAGAAAACAAAAATAGGAGCAAAAACCTCTGGCTTGTGGGTCTTCCGGAATGCGAGGAAGGCGAGGACCTTGTTGGCTTTCTGCAGGGATGGCTCCTGGCGTTGGAATTGGAGTTGGAGTGGGGCGTGGTGAGTGTGGATTGGGCCCAACGGATCGCAGTGCACAGGTCTGGGTTGGACCCGTGCCCCCGCGCGGTCTGAGTGCAGGTCCTGTATGATAAAGAAAAACAGTTCATAGTTGAAACAACAAGAAGACTGGTAAGAAATTCACAGGATTTAATGTAATAAAAGCTCAAAGATAATGTTTTCTTTCAGGATTTTTCAGGAGCCCTAATTAAGAAGAGAAGAACATTTGATGATGTCAAGAAAGAATTAAGGGGCCTGAACATTCAATATTCCTTGAAATATGCGTTTCACCCATGGGTGAGCGGTATATAACTTTGACTCCACAGAAAAAGCAAATTAATTTGTGAATTCTTTGAATTGAAGGACTTGAGTTGGAGTGGGAGGGGAGGGGGTATCATTGCAGATAATCGTTTTTATTGCCCCTTTTTTCACTTCTCTCTCTCCCCTTTCTTTTTTGTGGTTATTGGCTTTATACATACAGTCTTGTTGTAAAATTGGAATTATTTTTGGGTTGGGTCGGTTGGGTATTACCGAGGGTCCTTTTTTCTGCTGTCCTTTTGATTTTGTTTTGGGGTGGCTGTATCTGTGGTTAAGATGAGTGGGGGAGAGATAGCCATCCATTGTTAACTCTCAGAATGTAAATAACAGGTTTTCCTCATTTGTGAATTGCCTGGAACTCGAGCACGGCCTCAGCGAGATGGAGGTAAGATGGTAGTAAGGATTGGGAGGAATGCCCCCTCTGGGCAAGGGGGAAGATCTCTAGTGAATTGGGGGGTTATTTGGTGTTTGTTTCAGTTAAATGTAGTGATTAGCTTTTTTAGTTGTAGTCGTTTTTAAAGGAGTAGTTTTTAGAGACTAGAGTTAATGTCTTTGTAGCTCATCTCACCTCAGATAAGTTTCCTCATCTTGGGAAACCACGGACGGCATCATAGAGTCATAGAGATATACAGCACGGAAACAGACTCTTCAGTCCAACTCGTTCATGCTGACCAGATATCCCAACCCAGTCTAGTCCCACATGCCAGCACCTGGCCCATATCCCTCCAAACTCTTCCTATTCTTGGGGTGCGCCGCACGATCATAGGAGGGGGTTGTAATCACCTAATAGATCCTGAAGTTGATAGGGTGCCAAGAGGCCCGGCAGGTACGTCCGCTCAATCTAAGCAGTTGGTGGACATGTGTGACGAGTTGGAATGAGTGGATGTGTGGAGGCATCTCCACCCTAATGGAAGAGACTTTCCATTCTACTCCAACCCACACAAGTGCCATACATGAATTGACATGTTTTTTTATGCCAACTGACGGTTTGGACAGAACATTGGCATGCAAAATTGGGAATATAGCTGTCTCAGATCATGCGCTAGTGTATTTAGATCTTAAAATCAAGAGTTGTGGAATGGATGCAGGACACTGGCGCATGGATCCATTTCTGTTAAGAGATAGCAAACTTGTTGAGTGTATCAGAAGGGAGTTCAGGGCTTTCTGTGATTTCGGCAATACTTTGGGAGGCCACTAAGGCATATTTACGAAGCCTGATAATTTCGTATTCAGCGACTAGAAGGAGGCAGAGGGAGGAACAACAACGGATGCTGAAGGCCCGGTTGCAGATAGCTGTGGAATCTTATTATAATACGCCCTCTCTGGTCAAGTTGCAGCGGGTCACAGCACATTGCACACACAAATGGCTAAAAAAGAGGTCTCCTTTGCTAAACAAAGATTGTTTGAATTTGGAGATAAGCCAGGTAGATATCTGGCACATTTGGCTAGGAGGAAAAAGGCTTCACAATCTATTACGTCTGTTAGGAAGAAGGCTGGTATGATTACCCATGAGTTGAGAAGATTTAATGTTAGATTTAGGGAATACTTCGCAGAGCTACATTGGTTGGAGGGAGGCGCACACAGCGCAGTGAGAATGCAGTCCTTTTTTGAGAATCTGGATCTCCCCAGTATAAACACGAACAGGCTTCCCTATCGAATGTGTCTATGATGGTACAAGAAGTGCAGGAAGCGATAAGGCATCTCCAGGATGGCAAAGCACCGGGGCCAGATGGATTCTCAAGTGAATTCTATGACAAATTCATAAATGTGTTGGTGGAGCCACTTCTGGGGATGTTTAGCGATTTCATATACACAGGATTGTCTGCCGCTTTCTCTTAGGGAGGCTAATATCGCCCTCATTTTAAAGAAGGGGAAAGACTCTGAAGAATGTGGTTCATACAGACCAGTTTCACTGTTGAATGTAGATTTTAAAATTCTATCCAAGATGCTCACTCTGAGGTTGGAGAAGGTCCTGCCCCATATTATAAAAGAAGATCTGATGGGTTTAGTCAAGGGTCGTAGCTCCTCCAACAATACCAAGAGGGTACTGAACATAGTGCAGGTATGTCAGCAAAGATTGATCCTGGGTTTGGTAGTCTCCTTAGACGCAGAAAAGGCGTTTGATCGGATAGAATGGCCATATCTTAGAGCGTTTTATTAGGGGGGGATCCTTTGCCAGATGGATGGCAGTATTGTAAGGCAGTATTGTAAGTATTGCTAAGTCAGATAACTTGAATATTGGGAGAGGTAGTCAACAGGGGTGCCCTCTCTCACCGCTGTTATTCACCTTAGCAATTGAGCTGTTAGCTGAGGCTATCAGGAGGGATCCTGAAATAGTGGTGCCAAGGGTGGGAATGGGGGAACATAAGATTACCTTGTATGCTGACGACGTCCTCTTGTTCTTGGCCAATCCGGAGAAGTCTCTTCCTCGACTGATTCAAGCAATTAATTTATTTGGCTCAGCTTTACAACTTTAAAAAATCAGAAGCCATGCCGATAAGGGGAGGTGCCTAATTTGAAGGATGGAATGTATTTCCCGTTTAAATGGTCGCCAAATGTTTTTTGTATTTGGAAATTTTTGTTATTCCTTTCCACTAGCTGTATAAAGCTGACTATGTACAACTATTGGAAAGGATAAAACAGGATTTGCAGTAATGGGGGGGATTGCCGTTATCAAGGTTGGGCTGAGTAGCCCTGATTAAAATGAATTCCTTGCCTGTTGTACCCCATGAGAAAGATCTCATTGTTGCTACTCAGACGAGTGTTACGGAGGCTCATTGGTTGGCTAGGGTCCTTCATTTGGTGCCACAGGTGCTCTCTAATTAAATACTCTAAAATGCAGTTTTTGCAGGGTGAGGGAGGGGTAGATCTTCCGGATTTGAAGAAATATCAAATAAGCGCCCTGTTAGCATATGTTAATGATTGGGTACGGTGGAATTCGGAGTCGATTTGGCTTGATGTTGAAATTTTCCTCAACATCATCGAAAGGGTCGGAGCATAAGCACTGATGGGTGACTGAGCTGGAGGTGTCATGAGCCCGTTACTTATTCTGGCAGTGCCTTCAAGATCCTATTCTGAATGGCAAAGCCACTCTTTGGTTTACTAAAAGGAAATCCTGTGTGGTAAAATTATTGGAATTTTTTGGAGAATGTAACTTCTCAGTGAATAAAGCGGAACTGGTAGACCTGGATTTTGAAAAAGCTTTTTGACAAGGTGCAACGCAAAATACTATAGGTGAGCTCATTCTTATGGAGGTAATATATTAGCATAGATGGAGAATTGGTTAATAGATGGGTTGCAATGAGTGGGCATGAACATATGACATTTTCAAGTTGACAGGCAATGAATAGTGGAGTTCCATAAGAGTCAATGTTGGGGCCCCAGCTTTTGACAATTTATTGCCTCATGGAATCAAACAATATGGGGAGCTAGCAGGAAAATGAGGTTGGAGTCCAAGATCAGTCATGATGTTACTGAATATCAAGCAGGCTCAGTGGATTGTGTTATCTGCTCCACCCTCTATTTCCTGTTGTACTGTGAAATTACGATCACCATCAGCCTTGTCTTTACAGTAAGGTGGTGTATCTTGAGTTACCTCTCCCCAGGAAGGCAGGTCTCTCTGCAGGAAGCAATGTCAATTTGCCGTCTTGATAGTTTGTCATTGCAGTTCTCTTTTTCAGAATGGTTACTGTTGAGATAATCCATTAAGTGCAAGAACATGCTAAGTTGCAAAAGCTATTATTTTTACCACAAATTTGGTATGGCCCCTTTTCTCATCCTTCCCATTAAAGCGAACAGAGGATATCCTGACGAGGGCTATTTAATTTACAGCTGCTACAAAAGAATGTCTGCCCAATACAAGTGTCCAATAACCTTGGACAACTGGACCTCCATGCAGATTTTCAACTAGTAATTCCAAGTTCACAGCACTGCCTCTGTCATCAATCCTCCGTTGCTACAGTACTTAGCAAATAGAGCGGCAAGGTGGCTCGGTGGTTAGCACTGCTGTCTCACATCACCAGGGTCTCAGGTTTGATTCCAGCCTAGGGTGACTGTGTGGAGTTTGCACATTTGCCCATGTCTGCGTGGGTTTCCCCCAGATGCTCTGGTTTCCTCCCACAGTCCAAAGATGTGGAGGTCAGGTGAATGGCCATGCTAAATTGCCCATAGTGTTAGGTGCATTAGTCAGAGGGAAATAGATCTCAGTGGGTTATTCTTCGGAGAGTCGGTGTGGACTGGTTGGGGCCTGTTTCCACACTGTAGGGAATCTAATGTAATCTAGACCCTAGTAGATATCTGCATGTGACTGCTGGTCAGATTTCAATGACTTGTTAAATCCCAATGTTTGGGCTACCTTGCCACTGCAGTGTTTTCTATCTTTGCAACTAATAAGATGCATAGTCTTCCTTCACCTGTTTGACTGTTGAGGATTTGTTGTATTTTGCCTGTATCTCTCATGACTTTGCTGCCATGGGTTACCCTACCAGGAGAAAGGAGCAGTATCACTTACGGGATCTTTAGAGAATCAAGCTGGTGGAGATCCATGCATCCACCATATGTGTGGTACTATTTGGTACTACTGACACAAGCTTCATAGATAAGTAACAGCATGTACTTGAGTCTGATCTTTAGGCCAATTCCAACACTAGGAAGACAATACCTTGTGCAAATAACATCAATTGTAGCTGGTACTTTGGTTACTTGAACACGAATGATACCATTTTCCTGTAATAGTAAAATGGTAAAATGAACTCCTCTCATTTTACATGTCTAGTCAGCTCATCTGTTGCGATCCAGGAATCAATAATGAATAAGCTTAAGAAAATGCAGTATCTCTTTATCATAATACCTTGCTATCATCATGTAAACATTGATGTAAATTGAAAACAGAACATTGTTGAGGCTGGAAATATGAAATGTAAATGTTGGAAATGCTTGGGTCTGACAACATCTCTGATGAAAAGCAGAGTTAAGGTGTTGAGTCAAATATGGCTTCAAAATTGTAGCATGGTAGAAATGTGATGGGTTGTATGCTGTCAAAACGGGAGGTGGAGGAAGAGCAAAGGAGAAGGTATGCACTGTGGGAAGATGGTGAAAGGTGAAATGGAAAAAATATCATCAAACAAAAGCCAGTAATAGTTGCAATGATTGTCATAATGGCTAACTTTTGATCCTAAATTCCAAATTCCTGTTCTTGATGGAAGCTTGAGGTATCAGAGACAAAAGTTATATCATCTGTTGATTCAGTTTTTAATAAACTCATTGATCACCATGAGTTAAAATAATCTAGTTTTCCCTAATTTATCCTTGATTAGTTGTATTATTTTGTTGCAGGAGAGAATAATTGAGCAGCTTAAAGATCAAAGAGAAAGAGATGAACGAGAAAGGCAAGAAGAAATTGATGCTAACAAGAAGGAGTTAAAAGAAGTTAAGGAACGGATCACTGGTCTCCAAGGAGATGTTTCAGAGAAAGAGGTAAGTAATTATATGTTTCATGTAATATGTGATGTGAAGTGAGGAAGTTGTTTATCAAATATAAACTGCTCTTGTTTGAGTGATGCTTGTCAAATAATGAATACTATGAAACAACCTTAACAAGGAATTTAGTGAACCATTCCAGTAAAACTGGAATCATTAATGTCATTTGTCTCAAAATCAAAACTACCTCACAGTAATTAATTCCAGATAATAGGTAATATTAATACCTGTTATCAAAATGGTCTTTGAATTTGTTGTCATTGTAAAGGTCAAAGGAGTGACCACGAGAATATGTAGGAAAAATTATTTGCAGCCAATGTTACAGGGTAAATATAAGTCAAAGAATGAAGAACAAAGAAAGTTTACAGCCCAGGAACAGGCCCTTCGGCCCTTCAAGCCTGAGCCGATCCAAATGTACTGTCTAAACCGTCGGTCAATTCCTAAGCATTTGTATCCCTCTGTTCCCCACCTACTCATTCATCTGTCCAGATGTATGTTAAATGAATCTACTGTGCCTGCCTCTACCACCTGTCCTGGCAACGCATTCCAAACGCCCACCACCCTCTGTGTGAAGTACTTGCCACGTGTATCCCCCTTAAACTTTCCACCTCTCGCCTTGAAAGTATGACCTCTGGTTATTGAATCCTTCACCCTGGGAAGAAGCTTGTCTCTGTCTACCCTGTCTATACCCTTCATGATTTTGTAAACCTCAATCAGGTCCCCCCTCCATCTCCTTTTTTTCTAGCGAAAATAAACCTAACCTACTCAACCTCTCTTCATTGCTTGCACCTTCCATACTAGGTAACATCCTCCCTCCAAGGCCCCAAAGGAAACTTCCATATCCTCCACAGATTCACCTGCACCTCCACACATCATCTATTGCATCTTCTGCACCCGATGTGGCCTCCTCTATATTGGGGAGACAGGCCGCCTACTTGCGGAGCGTTTCAGAGAACACCTCTGGGACACCCGGACCAACCAACCCAACCACCCTGTGGCTCAACACTTCAACTCCCCCTCCCACTCCACCAAGGATATGCAGGTCTTTGGACTCCTCCAACGCCAGACTACAACAACACGACGGTTGGAGGAAGAGCGCCTCATCTTCTGCCTAGGAACCCTCCAACCACAAGGGATGAACTTGGATTTCACCAGTTTCCTCATTTCCCCTCCCCCCACCTTGTCTCAGTCAAATCCCTCGAACTCAGCACTGCCTTCCTAACCTGCAATCTTCTTCCTGACCTCTCTGCCCCCACCCCAGTCTGACCTATCACCCTCACCTTGACCTCTTTCCACCTATCGCATTTCCGATGCCCCTCCCCCAAGTCCCTCCTCCCTACCTTTTATCTTAGCCTGCTGGACAAACTTTCCTCATTCCTGAAGAAGGGCTTATGCCCGAAACGTCGATTCTCCTGTTCCCTGGATGCTGCCTGACCTGCTGCGCTTTTCCAGCAACACATTTTCAGCCAACATCCTCGTAAACCTTCCCTGCACCCCCTCCAAAGTGTCCACATCCTTTTGATAATGTGGCGCCCAGAACTGTACACAATATTCTAAATGCGGCCGAACCAATGTCTTTTACAATTTTAACATGACTTGCCAGCTCTTATTCTTAATACTCCGTCCAATGAAGGTAAGCATACTATATGCCTTCTTGACCATTCTATCCACCTGTGCAGCAACCTTCAGGGTACAATGGACCTACACTCCCAGATCTCTCTGTACATCAACTTTTCCCAAGCCTCTTCCATTCATTGTATAATTCGCTCTAGAATTAGATTTGCCTAAATGCATCACCTCACATTTGTCTGGATTGAAAACCATTTGCCACTTTTCCGCCCAACTCTCCAGTCTATCTATATCCTCCTGTATTCTCTGACAGTCCCTTTATGCTTTCTGCTACTCCACCACTCTGTGTCATCTGCAAACTTGCTGATCTTACCAACAGTGCCCTCTTCCAGATCATGGTCACCTTTCTCCATTTCGAGAAACTCCCTTCAACTACTACTCTGTCTCCTGTTGCTCAACCAGTTCTTTATCCTCCTAGCTAGAACACCCTGCACACCATGTGACTTCACTTTCTACATTAGTCTACAATGGGGAACCTTATCAAACACCTTACTAAAGTCCATGTATATGACATCAACAGCCCTTCCTTCGTTCTAACAACTTGGTCACTTCCTTGAAGAACTCTATTAAGTTGGTAAGGCACGATCTCCCCTGCACAAAACTATCACTAATAAGCTCATTCTTTTCTAAATATAAATAGATCTTATCTCTTAGTACCCTCTCTAGCAACTTCCCCACCACCGACATCAGGCTCACTGGTCTGTAGTTACCCGGAATATCCCTACTATCCTTGTACAGAGGAACAACATAAGCTACCCTCCAGTCCTCGGGCACCTCACCTGTATTTAAGGATGCCACAAAGATATCCCAGCTATTTCCTCTCTTGCCTCCCTCATAAACCTGGGATAGATCCCATCCGGTCCTGGGGATTTGTCCACCTTAATAACCTCTAGCATACCCAACACATCTTCCCTACTTATGCCAACGTGATCCAGACTAATAAAACTTCTATCTCTAATCTCAAGATTCATCATGTTCCTCTCCTCCGTGAACACTGCAAAGTAATCATTCAGAATCTCAGCGATTCTCTCAGGTTCGGCACACAGCCTTCCTTCATTATCTTTTAGTGGACCAATCCTTTCTCTAGTTACCCGCTTGCTTTTTATGTAAGAATAAAATGCTTTGGGATTTTCCTTAATTTTGCTTGCTAAAGCTATTTCATGACCCCTTCTAGCCCACTTGATTCCTTGTTGAAGACTAGTTTAAGTCAGTGAATTTGACACAGAAATGGTAAGTAAAATTGTGGTAAAGATTGAGGAAAATCTGAACCAGGGTGGATACACCACTCTGCAAGCCATTATGTTAACAAGATATGGATTAAGACTCTAATATTTTAGGCTGTGCTTTTGGACCTCAAAGAACATGCGTCGTCTTTGGCATCATCTGGACTGAAGAAGGATTCTAAGTTGAAAGCACTGGAGATAGCTCTTGAACAGAAGAAGGAGGAATGTTCTAAACTAGAAGTACAACTGCGGAAGGTACATGCATATCCAAACGTGTCATCTATCGTAAGTTTTTGTCTAACTGGCTAATATTGGCGATAATATAAAACTTGCAACTTTTTGAAAGCATGTCTAACTTCTTTGGCATCCTACAGGTTTTTAATTGTCAGTTGAATTCTGCTAAATCTCAGCGAGCTAAGCCATTTTTTTGTAGAAATACCCATCGTGCATCCTGTCACGCAATACACATGTCATTTCCAAATAGTTGTTAGATCCAAATAATGCTTGATAACTATTATAGGGAACATGAAGTACATAATGAATCAACAAAACAACTGACATATAAAAAGCTGTATATCCTTTCTATTGTTAAAAATCTCATGTTGGCAAAATGAATGTTAACTCAGTCTATCTAGATCAATAAAAGACCAAGAAAGAGTTTTCCTATTTGGCATGTGATCAGTAACAGTCATGTTACTCCTCTTCAGTAAAATACCCTTTATGGGGTAAATAGAGCAAAACTAAGTACAATACTCCAAATGCAGTCCCACAAGATTTGATACAATTCTAGCAAGGCTATACTTCAATACTTAAATTCTCTTTTAAAGGTCAACATACCATTTGCCTTCCTAATTTTTTGTTGCATCTGCAAGTTAACTTGCAGTGACATTCTGTCTTTTTTTTGGACATCAAACTTCCAATCTGTCATCAATTAAGAAATACTGTACATTTATGTTTTTCCTATCAAAGCAAAAAATGTCATACTTCTCCTACATTGTATAGTACAGGAGGCCATTTGATCCACTATGTTTTTTTCTTAAAACAGAAAGCTGTCCAATTAGTGAAGTTCCACTTTTTCTTTCCTGCAAACCTGTAATTCTCCTTTGTAAATTATGGCTGAATCTACTTCCACCCCTTTCCAGCTGTATCTGCCAGATCAGCTTACTGGATTAAAAACAAATTACATTTCCCTTTGTTGTTTGCCATTTTTCTTACATGTATATCCACTGTTAAATAAACCATTCATGGAATCAGTTTCTCTTTCGTGATTGTACTAAAAAAATCTGAATTTTTAAAGCTTGCCCTCAACCTCCAGTATTTCAAGGTGCTTAAGAGTTTTTAAGATGTAGCATTTAGCTGAAGAGGAAGATTTTGGGGAGGAGAGGAAATAAAGATTTGACAATGTCTTGAGAAAATAATAGACAAGATACTGAATTATGACTTTGTAAAACCTTAAACATCATATCATCAGTATGTCAGAACCACCAATTTAACCAAATATCTCTTGTGGTGATGTTGGTAAAAAGGCACTCCGAGAAGCCAGAGCTGGACTTGAAATTAAGGAAGTACACAGAATAGTAAATATTCTGAATGGATACTACCTCTAAATATTTGTAAGGAAGGCATAAATTTTCTGAAAAAAAAACATACCTAACCTGAGCAGGATCAACATCATTGATATCAAGGAAAAGAGTTGTGGACAGGCTAAAAGCAGTGTTTGTAAGATGAGGGGATATTTTGCTTGGCTGCTAGGAAAAATTAGAAAGCAGATTTATAAAACTTTGGCCATCACTATAAGGAATCACTGAGCATTGCAGAGATACCAATTGATTACAAACTGACTAATATGATGGTTGTATACAAAAAGGGAAACATATAAATCTGACAACTAAAGCCTTATTAGTCTTATTTCCATGTCAAATAGAGGAATTAAGAGTATTGAACATTATAATAATGTTTTATTTGTTTGTTTATTCGTGGGATGTAGGCATTGCTGAAGAGCCCAACACTTAGTGCCCGTTCCTAACTCCCCTGGTGAAAGTGATGATGAATTATGTAATGATAACCTGCAAACACATTGTGAACAGAAAATTTGCTTTGTACCAAACACATTGGATTGAAAATTGAGTTATTTTTACTCGTGTTTGTTCTGTTGACTTTCACCAAGCGTTTCTCTTTGCGAAGCCCAGTGAGTTTTTTTTAAATTGTGTTACCAAATGTTCCACATGAACTGCCTACTCTGTCCTTGTGACACCCATTAGATCTGGTTCCAGTTCCAATCTACCAATCGTCATGCCCAGAACAACTATCGCTGCTAAGATATCCAGGAATGGACTGGCATTGCTACCACTGGTGGCTTTTCAAAAGGTCATGTGCACCCAAACAAGTATTCTTAATCTAAAGCTGTCATGAAAGTTCCTGGCATTGTCCTTAGATCTGGCAGATGGGACAATTAGCAGATTGCTTTGCATGCGAGCACCCGGAGGTAATGGTGGATGACATGGTGCTCTTCGCTCAGGATCAACAGTGGAGGATACAGCACCTGACTATGCTAGACTGGTCAGAAGTTGCCAGTGGGTTAGTGCAGTCAGCTATCTGGAAAATGCACAGCCATGTAGGAAAAAAGGACTTTCCCTGTTCGACCACAATAGGTGCCACCATCTTCATTCCAATATCTCTTACTTATCAATCTTACTGCACCCACTTCCAAACAAGATTCATCATCTATCACTCACTATTACCTGCAACATATTCCCTCACTTACTGTGACCCACTTTAGCACTAACCCTGCATGCCCTCTACATTACCTTCTTACTCTCTCGGGTCATCTCTCCATCTGCGCCATCCGCAACAGCTGTGCCTTTCCTCTCCCTTAATACCTCATTCTGTTTCAGTCCAGGAGGAAATTAACCCACAACAGGGCAGAAAGAGTCAAGACAGGTGGCATGCAGCCAACCCTTTATGTGGAGAGGATCCTGAATCAGGTCATCAGGTTAAACTGGGGCAAGGAAACCTCTTGCTGATTAACACTCTGGCCCTTATCAAGAGCAATGAATCAGTACTCCTCTATGTTAAACACCACTTGGAAGAAGTACTGAAGATGGCAAGAACTCAGAATTTAATCTGGAAGAGTCCTGGAAAATTTGAAAACAGCTCAAAATATATACATAGAAACATAGGAGTAGGAGGACACCATTCGGCCCTTTGAGTCTGCTCTGTCATTCATCACGATTGTGGCTGATTGTCCAACCCAATAGCCTAATCCTGCTTTCTCCCCATAACCTTTGGTCCTATTCACCCCAAGTGCTATATCTAGCTGCCCCTTGAATGTATTCAATAGTTTGGCATCAACTACTTCCTGTGGCAATGAATTCCACAGGCCCACCACTCTTTGGGTGAAGAAATATCTCCTCATCTTGGCCCTAAATGGTCCACCCCAAATCCTCAGACTGTGACCCCTGGTTCTGGATGCACCCACCATCGAGAAAATCCTCCCTGCATCTATCCTGTTTAGTCCTGTTACAATTTTATAAGTCTCTGTGAAATCCCTCCTCACTTGTCTGAACTCCAGTAAAAACAATCCTAACGTGGTCAATCTCTCCTCCGATGTCAGTATCGCCATCCCCAGAATCAGCCTGGTAAACTTTCCCTGCACTCCCTCGAGAATAAGACCATCCTTCCTCAGAAAAGGAGACCAAAACTGGACAGAAGATTCTAAGTGTGGCCACACCAAGGCCCTGTATAACTGCAACAACACATCCCTGTTCCTGTACTCAAAACCTCTCGCAATGAAGGCCAACATACCATTTGCCGCCTTTATTGCCTGCTGCATCTGCATGTCTACCTTCAGCGACTGTTGCACAAGGACACCCAGGTCCTGCAACACTGCAACACTTGTATCTTCATAGAATTCCAACAGATTTGTCAAACATGATGTTCGCTTCATAAATCCATGCTGACTCTGTCTGATCCTGCTAATGCTTTCTAAATGTTCCGCTATAAAGACCTTGATAATGGATTTGAGAATTTTCCCCACTACTGATGTTAGGCTTAATCTTCTATAATTCCCTCGTTTCTCTCTACCTCCCTTTTTGAATATTGGAGTAACGTTAGCTACCCTTCAATCTGCATGGATTTTTCCAGAGTCTATAGAATCCTGAAAGATGACCACCAATGCATCCACTATTTCTAGAGCCACTTCCTCAAGTACTCTGGGATGTAGATTATTAGGCCCTGGGGATTTATGTGCCTTCAATCCCCTCAATTTTCCCAGTACCATTTCTCTACTAATATTGATCTCCCTCAATTCTTCCCTCTCTCTCAATTTTGCATTCTCCAACATTTCTGGTATCTCATTTATGTTGTCTTTTGTGAAGACAGACCAAAATATGTATTCAATGGTCAGCCATTTCTTTGTTCCCTATCGTACATCCCTCCCCCCCCCCCCCCCCCCATTTCTGACTGACTACATTTGTCTCCACAAATCTCTTTCTCTTCAGGTATCTATAGAAAGTCTTAGTGTCAGCCTTTATATTCCCTGCAAGTTTACTTTTGTACTGTATTTTCCTCTTCCTAATCAGTCCCTTGGTCCTTCTTTGTTGAATTTTGAACTGCTCTCAATCCTCAGACCTATTGTTTTTCTTGTCACACCTTTATTTTGAATGAGAAGGAAGCCAAAAGAAGCAGGTAACCATTGGCCAGTTACCTTAACATCTGTCATTGGGAAAGCGTCAGAATGTATTATGAAGTATGTAATAACACCATTTAGAAATGCACAATATCATCAAGCAGTTAGCATGTCTTCACAAAGGGGATATCATGCCTGAAAAAATTATTAGGCTTCTTTGAAGGGTATGAAGCAGGATGAATAAAGGAGAAACTCATAAATGTAATTTGTTTGGATGAGGGAAGTTAATGTATTATAGTCATGTTTGTGAATGACACAAAAATAGGTGGAGATGCAAAGTGGTGAGGATGACCCAAAGAGACTGCAGAGGAATAATGACAGGTTAGGTGAGTGGACAGAGCTTGGCAGATGGAATATAATGTGTAAATGTGAGTCTATGAACTTTGGCAGGAAGAATAGAAGCGTTATGTATTACTTAAATGCAGAAAACTATGGCACAGAAGTATTTAGAGAGACTCATGCATGAATCACAAGAAGCTAGCATGCAAGTTCAGTGGGGAATAAGGATTGCAAATGGAACTTTGGCCTTTATTTCCAAAGGAAAGGAGTATGAAAGTAGTGAGGTCTTGCTAAAACTATGCAAGGCACCAGGCATACTATAATAAATTTGGGCAGGAGATCATACTTCAAATACTGTAATAAATATACTGGCTTTGGAGGCAGTTTAGAGAAAGTGGTTAAGGTTGATCTCTAGTTTGGAGGGATTTTCTGATGAGAGTTTGCATATGTTAGGCCTGTACTCATTGGAGTTTAGAATAAGAGACGCCTTTATCAAAACATTTAAGATTCTCTGGAATCTTGACATGTTGAGAAGTTGTTTCTGTTTGTTGGTAAGTCTTGGACTGGAAAGCATAATTTCAGTAAGGATCTACCCATTTAAGATCAAGATGAGGAGTAATTTCTTCTGAGGTAGTTAATCTATGGAATCCTTTTCAATAAAGGCAATCAAAACTGGGTCATTAATTCAAGGCTGGTATTTTTGATTCTTAATCAGTAAGGGAATGAAAGGTTATGTGGAAAAGGCAGGAACATGGAGTTGAGAATTATTAGACCAGCCATTATCTCATTAATGAAGCAGACACAATGTGCTGAATTCCCTACTTCTGTTCCAGCGCTTTTTAGTATTCATCACTGAGTGCCTTGACAGTAATCGTACTGACCAAGCTAGCTGATTCCTATAAGACATAGTTGTTTGGCTGGGTGTGCAAGTGATACCTAGGGAACTGTTATCATTCACTTGGACAGCATGCTGTAAATCAAACCTCCCTATTCCTCCCTCCCTATAACAGTTGTACCAACTGTTAAAGTATTTTTAAAGGATTGCAAAGCACCCTTGTATTTCAAACTTTCAGACCAAGCTTGATAGAAAGCACAGATCTGAGCAATAATTATTAATTAGTATACGGAGTTAGACTATCATTACTTGAAAACAGATAAAAACATTGTGAACTAAAACTTTAATAATCTTTTAAACACCTTCCTTGCACATACAGACAAACAAATAGGGCAAATAGATTTTGACAGAGGTAGAAAAAATTGAAAAGACAGTTCATAGGTCTTTACTTCCTAGTTCCAGTGTTGAGATTATCTTCTTTGGCTTGTCAGACTCCTTGTTAATCAGATATCTTTGTGTGTTTCCATGGGATTGTGTAAAGTATAGAATAACTGATTCATTTCAAAATTCTCTGATTTATCAACACAAAAGCCACAGTTGACATCAATTGCTACAGCAAAGGTGACAAGTTTTTCTTTCAAATTTAAACTGAGTTTTTGACTGCAGAAAACAGGCAATGTATAGGCTGAGAGAAAATGTGCACACTCTTTTATCTCCCCTCTTTCTGTGTCTTTGTAACTTGTTTCCATCTCCAAGCTGCTCAGACATCAGAGAACCAGTCACATGGTGTTGGCAGACAAAGCATCTCTGCCATTGTTAACTCTCACTCGTCCGCAAACTAATCAATTTGATGTTGATGTTGCTGCCCGGAAGTATGTCAATACACACTCTTGGCTCCAAATTGTTTGCAATCTGAGCTTCAATTACAGATTGCTCAAACAGTGGTTTACAGTTTTCTCCATGGGTAACAGGTTAGTTGCTGTTCAAACTGCAGTGACTCTTTCAAATACATTTTTAGAATAGATCTTTTTTCATTTCAGTCTAAGTCACAGTTCTTACCAACAAAACACAAAAACATTCTTGCTTTCATCCTCACCAATCTACCTATTGCAGATGATCCTGGCCTTAACAGTGTTGGTCAAAGTGACCATTGCACAATCATTTTGGAGATGACAACCTGTCTTTGCGTTGAGGGTACTGTCCATTATGTTGTGTGGCATTACCACTGTGCTAAATGGGCCTGACTTCACACAGATGAAGCAACTCAAGACTGGGCATCTATGAGGTGCTGTAGTCCATCGGCAGCAGAATTGTGTTCAGCTGTTAAATGTAATATCATGGCCTGACAAACCTCCACCTCAACAAAAGCAACAAACTGGGAAATTAGCCTTAATTCAATGAGGTATGCAGAAATATGCTCCTAGATTAGGAGCAGACATACCTAAAACTGTGTTAATAAATAAGTCTAAAGCACTGCCACAATTGACAGATCACATTTAAGCTCTACTGACCAACATGAATTGCAATGGACAAATTAATTTAGTTGAGGAGGCTCCACAGACATAGCATATAGTTGGTGATGCGGCATTTCAGAATGAAATTAGAGTCTGAAGCATTTGCATTCAGGTTCAACCAGAAGAAATCCACCTTGGCTACCCCCGACCGTCTTCAACCAATTCTGTTCACTCCTCATGATATCAGAATGCAGTTGAATAAACCTAATACTGCAATGGCTATTTGATAGCTAGGCATCATTCTGGTAGTCGTACTGAAGACTTGCACTTGAGACCTAGCTGTACCCCTAGCCAAATTGTTCCAGTACAGCTACAACACTCACGTAAACTTCCTGTAGAAAATTCTGCAGATATGTTCTGTGTACAGAAAAATGTAATTTTGTTAATTGTTATTCTAACCGTGTACTCCCATCAGTGAAGAGATAGAAGGGTGCCTTGACAATACTGTCATCAAGTTTCACTTGCTCAACAATAACCTGCTCCCTGATTTTCAATTTGGGTTCTGCCAGGTCCACTCGACTCCTTAGTTCATTATAACTTTGATCTAAACGTGGACAAAGAGTCAAACTCCAGAAGTGATGTGCAAGTGACTGCTCTTAACATCATGGCAACATTTAGTGGAGTATGGCAACAATGAGCTGTTGCAAAATTTGTTGTCGTTCATGTAGGACATTAGCGCAGGGGTTCCTCCTGGCAGTATCCTATGTCCAACTGTCTTCAGTTGCTTCATTAATGACTTTCTTTCATCATGAGGTTAGAAGAGGGGATGTTTATTATGTTTCGAGTTTGTTCAGCACCATTTTCAAGATACTTAAGCAGTTCTTGTCTAGATGCTGCAAGAGCTGGATAACATTCAGGCTTGGATTGATGAGTTGCAAATTGCATTCATGCCACAGAAGTTCAAGATAATGACTGTCTGCAACAGGAGAAAATGTAATCAACACTACTTGATGTTCAGTGCAGTACCATCACTGAATTTCCCACTACCCTGGGGGAGCCTGGGAGTTAACACAGACCTGGAGTGGAATATCGCCAGCCCATATAAATACTGTGATTACAAGAGCAGATCAGAGGCTATGAATTGTGCAGCAAGTAGCTTATATCCTGTCCCCCTACTGCCTTCCCATTATTTATAATGAACAACTCCAGGATACAATGGGATACTGTCCACTTGGCTCGGTGAAGGAAGCTCTAACAATATACACAAAGTTCAACTCCATTCTGGATGAAGTAGCCCTCTTGATTGTGACTCCATCCACCATCTTTAGTATTCACTCCCATCATGCCGATGCACGGTGGCAGGTCTGGGTGAGATGCATTGCATTATAACTGTTCTTCAGTTACAGGTTCTAAGCCTATGACCTCTAACACTTTGAATTATTAGGGCATCTGATGCTTGGGAATTTGCAAGTTCCCCTCCAAGGCACGCACAGTCTTGACTTGGAGCTATATTGTCATTCCTCCACTGTCGCTGGGTCAAATTTTTGGAACACACTTTCAAACAGCAATATATTTGTTTCTGTACCAGAAAGTGTGCAGCTAGTGAAGAAAGCTGTACACCACCCTAACTTCAGGGCAGTTAGGGACTGACAATAATTGCCCACGTCTCTTGAGCATGTATATATTTTTAAAAATCAGTTTTCAGAGGAAATTGGGATGAAATTGTCTTGTGACTTAGTCAAATCCTACCTTCAAAATTTTTTCTGTTACACGGACACGAGAGATGCTCAAGCAATGAGAGCAGTGCAGAGAAAAACAGGAAAGACAAGGGTAACTTGGAAGGGAAGAAGCCGAAAAATGACCTTTGAAATGATGGAAAAGTTGAGAGTAGGTTGATGAATCATAGTTTCAAACTAGAAGTGTAAACCTCTGACTGACGTCAAGAAATTGTTCTTTACACAAAAACTAAGTATTACATGGGATAGATTTTCAGAAAGGATAGAAAAAGGAGAAAACTGGAATATTTTAAATCAGTTGAATGTTAAAATAGGGTCATTTTACATGGTTGAACCAAAGATGCATTGAATGGGTTTCTTCACCTAGAACTTTAATCTTGTGAATATATAAACTTTACATTTTTGAACTTGTTATATTTTTGAAATGAATGAGTTTGGTATGAACAGCATTATTGAGCAATGAGTTTTTAAAAGAACCAAGTTGAACTTCAGATTTCAAGTGAACTAGCGAATTCATGTAACTTTTTGCACTGGCTTCTGAAAATTTGTTACCTTCTCAGCTTTTGCCTCCTCTTCTTCAATTGGGCCTTGACACTTGATGTGCCATCCTGCCAGTGGCTGACGGTTGATTTGCATTCTTAAATATTCATTTTCTACTTCACTGTTTTGTTCAGAATGCACTACACTAGTGTCATTCTGGCTGATCTCTTGGGCGATAATGTAAATATGGACAGGAGTAGGACATTGAGCCCATTAAGCCTGTTATGCTATTCAATAGATCATAACTCATCATCTAACTCAGTGACACTATACCATTTGATGTCATTAGTCTCCAGAAATCTAAGTATCTTGAATATTCTCAATACAAATGCCAAGTAACTGTTTAATTTCTGTGCCATTTCCCAATAATCTACTGGGAATTTTTCTTTTCGTACCTGTAATGGGTCCACATTTGTCCCACTTTCTCCTCCTCACATACCTAAAGAAGCTTTCACAGATGTTTCTCACCAATTAATGTTCATAATCTCTTTTCCTTTTCTTAATCAGTTTCTTGGTTACCTTTTACAGGGTTCTAAATTGCTCCTAATTCCCAGCTGCACTGCTCTTTCTGGTGTCCTTATAAACCTTGCTGATCCTTTGTTTTAAGATCCTTTCTCTTTAATGTGCTGCTCTCATTCCTTATTAAGAACACTGGTTGCCTCTTATTTTCCTTTTTGCCTATTGCTTTGAAATGTCTGAAATCCATAGTTGTTCAATTCCCAATTTTTGTCACCCTCCGTAATGATGATTAAATTGTGCTCATTGATGTCAAATTGTGCAGAGAAATGATCAAACTTTCCATGAATAATCCACGCATTCAGAAAGCATCTCTTTAATTCTGCTTTTTTTGTTTGCATTATTCTCCATTCTAATCCTTTTTTATGCTTGCCGGTGTTTTGTCTGTCTTGTTTTATTATTTTCTACTTTTTATTGATTTTGCTTCCTTCGAATATGGGCTCTCTTTCAGATTGGAGAAAGTGAGGACTGCAGATGCTGGAGATCAGAGCTTAAAAATGTGTTGCTGGAAAAGCGCAGCAGGTCAGGCAACATCCAAGGAGAATCGACGTTTCGGGCATAAGCCCTTCTTCAGGAATGAGGAGGGTGTGCCAAGCAGGCTAAGATAAAAGGTAGGGAGGAGGGACTTAGGGGAGGGGTGTTGGGAATGCGATAGGTGGAAGGAGGTTAAGGTGAGGGTGATAGGCCGGAGAGGGGGTGGGGGCGGAGAGGTCGGGAAGATGATTGCAGGTCAAGGAGACGGTGCTGAGTCTGAGGGCTGGGACTGAGAAAGGGTGGGGGGAGGGGAAATGAGGAAGCGGGAGA
>NC_057728.1:21844349-21908230 GCF_004010195.1 Chiloscyllium plagiosum
CCACCTTAACCTCCTTTCATCTATCACATTCCCAACTCCCCTCCCCCATGTCTCTCCTCCCTACCTTTTATCTGAGCCTGCTTCGCACACCCTCCTCATTCCTGAAAAAGGGCTTATGCCCGAAACGTCAATTCTCCTTCTCCTTGGATCTGCCTGACCTGCTGCGCTTTTCCAGCAACACATTTTTAAGCTCTCTTTCAGTTTCCCAACTCTCTGTCAATCTAGTTTACTCTGTCTCAGCATTATTTGTGAAATTCCCTATGATGATGTTAGTCCTGATCCTACAAAGATGCAACCATCCATCTTATACAGGATCCACCTGGTGTTGGTTCCAAAGCTTCAGAAATGTGATACCCTCCCATACCCCAGTGCTTCAGCTCACTTCTCCTATTTCTGTACTCACAAGCACACACAACTGGAAATCATCCCGAGGTTACTGTTGTCTATGTCTTGCTTTCCAATCTTGCTTCTTAGCTTGCTGAAATCAGCTTTTAGGACCTGAGCTTTCCCCTTCCTGCATGTACAAATGTGAACCACAATCTCTGACTGATCACGGTCTCTCAGAAAAGTATCTTGCACCCGCTTCATGACTTCCCTGATCTTGGAACGAAGAAGGCCATGTCAATAGCTTTATACGTGATCAATCCCCTTTCACTACTATTCTTCTTGACTGTATGTCTGGGCTGTCAATGATGTCACTGGCTTGGCTCTGACTGCACTCTGAGGTGCCAAACTCCTCACTGGCATTCAAAACAGAGAACAGATCAGTAAATCAGATTTCCTGGGGGCTCCTGCACTAATGGCATGATAGTGTCTTTGGTCACCCATTCCTCTTCTGCCTCTATTCTTCAAATCTGCAGTTTGACCATCTCTCTGAACATGTTTTCCATGCATCTGCCATCTTCATTGATGTGCCATAGTGATTCTAACACCACATACATTTTGAAACCTTAAACTCTAGCTTCTAGAGTTGGTGACACTTTCTCTTCTGGTGATTTTACGACATTGTTAGTGTCTATGATATCCCACATGCTAGAGAATATGCATTCCAATCCCCATCACAAATTAATACAATTTAGTGGTTGCAGTAAACTTTGTGTAAAGCACCTCTTTCTTCTCATCTCGGGTGCTGAATGGTCAACCTGGTATCCTGCGATCGTGGCATCTTGTTCTAGAATTCCCAGTGAGGAGGAACATCAACCCTGAATCCCTCCTTTTAGAATCAATGAAATTCTCTCTCATTTTCTAAACTCAGTGAATATAGGCCTAGATCCAAACTCATCTCCTACATTAACCGACCATCCCAGCGACTATTCTGGTAAACTTTTGCAGCTCTCCCTCTATGGCAGTAAATTTTAGGTAATGAGGCCAAAAATGCTCTGAATACTCCAGGTGCCATATCAGATCCTGTATAGTTTTGAAATACTATGAATGCTTAAAGGTCCACATGGCACGCTAATGATGATTCCTCTTTTAACAAAAAAGTAATTTACATTGTCCGTTCTGTCAAGGTAGTTTTGAGAAGATCAGAAAATCAATTAAGAATGGTGACCGACATAGGTCAGGCCCAGGAAAACATGTGATTGCAGTTAAGTGTCTGTAAGAAACCCTTAGTGTTCGTGGAAGAAATGTTCATACTGTTGGGCTTCTGGCAGACAGGTTAAATGTGGCAAGGCAATTACTTCAGTTATGACTTCAGAAGAGAAGATTCAAAGAATCAGCGTTTGCTTCGCAAGTTAAAAAAAATTCTACAAGCAGGTGAATTAAGTCAGTTCAAAAGATCCAGGCACCTCAGCAATTTTTATCTGTAGATCTTTGAAGACAGTAGAGTTTAAGTAGAAATTTTCGAATTGTTAGAACTGAAAAAATTTAGATCATAATAATTCTAAGAAGTTCATGCCAACAGACTCGAAAATAAATCGTTTGAAAGCTTTTAAGGTATCCAAGGGAAAGAAACTGGAAAAAAAAATCAGTAAATATTTAAACAACTGAGGTTGGAGTGATGTTTCTCAGTTGAGTCTTTCAGACGGTGTTGGGAAACATGTTGAAACTTTGTTTTGATGCTTTTGTTAAACATCTTTGTAACTATTGTCTTTTTGGTTTTCTTCCTCTTTTGTGTAATAAGTGTATGGTCTGTCGAAGTAGAACATCCGCAACTGCATGTTTCAGTGACTAACCACCTTGCTAACCAACTTAAAATTGACTCATATGATCTATTAAACCAGATTTTGTTCTCTGATCTGACTTGTCCAGCATTACTATCCGTTTTGGATCATAGCAATGTACTAATATGATCATATTGATTTCTGCTAATCCTTGTATAATCATACATATATCTGTCTTGTTGGTGCTATTGCTCCTTCTTTCAGATGGTTAATAACAAGAAATACTAATTAATTCTTGCTGCTATGGGAACTCGATCTGTGTCACTTTTTCCAAGTTAACTGTATTGCTTTGTGTGGTACTTGGGCTGATCTTTCCACTCAGTGTTATAGAGAAGGTTATTCTGTCCTAAGTTGTGGTACCAGATTTGGATGAAACACTCCAGATGAGGCTGAATTAGTATCCTATACAAATTGAACATTGCTTCGTTACTCTTATACACGCTGCCTCTTTGAATAAAACCTATTTTAATAATGGGTCACAATCTGTCCTACCACTTTTGTTGACTTCCTGTTAAAATTGTGCCCTTTTTTTACTGTAACTCCATGTAATTCCTGTCAAAATGAATCATTTGCACATTTCTGCACGTTTAAAATTAATCTGTCATCTCCAAAATCTTTCAAAAGTTCGTATTCGCTACATGAGATCTCCGTTCTTTCTTCAGAGAAACTCTTGCAACTTCATTAAATATGATTTTCTCTTGAGAAATCCTTTTCTGCCTGTCCTTAATTAATTTGCATTTGTCCATGTGGCCATTAATTTTGTCCTGAATTATTTTTTTTTTCTAGAGGTTTCCCCACTACTCAAGTGAGCAGTTTAAATCACAATGATTTTAAATCACTGAAAATGAATTTGTAAAATACACAAAACCATTTGCAAACTAAATTAAGATACTGTAGTTTGATTCTCAGTAAACTATGCCAAGAAGATCCAAAAATGTTTAAAATATGCTTCTTTGTGTTCTGAAGGTCAAAAAAGCAAATGAATTTTTAGAGCCTCTTTCAGGGCTGATGAATGAGAGTTTTTAGTTGAAATGCGTTCTGAAGGTGTGGTCAGTGTTAAAGCACTTTTTAAAAGTAATGCAAACTTTATTTGCACTGATCATAATTTGAGCTCAGAATGTCACAAATATTTTTCAGTGTCTGCTGATTGCAGATGAATTGTGCTTTATAAAAACAGCATAACTGAGCGCAAACCAATATTCCTGTATCTTCATGATGTGCAGTTGGGCTTGAACTCATGACCTGACTCAGGTTTGATTGCTTTCAGAGAGTAAAGCAACTGAGCTAGAGGAAATTGGGGAAGAAGTTAAAAATGTAAATGCGTTTGAGGCTGAGAATGGAAAACACAGCAAAGTCAGAGGTTAGATGTGCAGGAGAAAGTAAAACATTGAGGAGAAAGCAAAGTATTAGTTGTATATTAGTCGAGTGATTATATTTCAGAGATGGGCATTAACCAGGGATTCACCACAGGTTCCTCTATGTCGGATTGGGATGAACTTAAGATGGTTAGTTTTGGTGTCTGTTTGTGTTTCCGAAAGGGTAATATTTAAAGTGTGTGAAGTCCATCTCTATACTACAACACTTGATTGCCTGAAGTATAACAGAGAGAAATCAAGAAAAAGGCACAGGATCAGGATACATGATTTCGGAATGAATTGAAAAAAGTCATTACTCAGAGTTGTGTAAGTCTTTGAATTTGTCTATTCCAGAAGGTTATGTATTCTCCATCATTGAGTATATTTATATATTGATATATCATATTTTATATATACTGATAAATTCAGAGTTTTGGTGTCTTAATGGATTTGCTCAGCTGAATAAAAAGATCAAAAGATTTGAAAAGGAGTTAGACAAGAGTAAACAAATATTTAGAAAAATTTGAAAAGTCGAATTGAAATATCTACTTTTGAAGAGAAGAAAATAAGTATGTCCAGAAGGGTGTGTACACAGCTCAGATAAACTCAAAAATAAATTGAGTAAAGGAGCAATATTCCATTGGTACAAGGTGTGTTTATCTGAAATGAAAAATCTTTATTGAGGAAGTGGTTAAGGAAAAAGAAAGTTGGCTGTTGATCATAGATGTATTCTATCCATAGCAAACTTAAATAACCCATTGGAAGTACATTTCTATGAACAGATGAAACAGATAAGAAGGAACTCATATTCTATATTCGAATTGAGAAATCTATGGTACAAAGTTTATATTATATCACTTGTTGAATATGCATCCATAGTTGAAGAATAGGAGGCCATCAAAATATTGGCTTGCGGTTGCACCTGCAAGGTTGAAAACCCACAGTACAAGATAGATGTACAGGTTGATCAAGATGTTAAGAGAAAACTTTATGCTTCTTCACTGCATTTCACCAGAGCTTTTACTTTATCTGTGCCAAGAAGCTTTCCTATACTCATCAATTTCAAAGTATCCTTTACCTCAGATATTGTAATGTTTCATTCATTGCTTACCTCTGAATATTAAGGATTCCCTTGATTGGGTCATGCATAATCATGCGAATGTGCTTACAAACGCATGAACAGAAGGAAGAGTAGACCAATTGTCTCCTTGAACCTGCTCCATCTATTAAGAAACTCATTGTAGCATCATATCCACACATTCCTGCCTATCCCTGATAATCTTTCACCACCTTACTTAACAAGAATCTGTATAATGCTGCCTTAAAAATATCTAAGGTTTCTTGCTTCCCACCACCATTTCAGGAAGAGAGTTCCAAATTCGCAATCCTCTGAGAAAGAAAATCGTTTAATCTCTATTTTAAATTTGTGACTTCTTAATTTTAGAACAATGACCCCTCATTCTTGATTCTCCCACAAGAGAAAGTATCCTTTCCACATTGAACCTGTCAAGACCCCACAGGACCTTATGCTTCAATTCTTTTAATTCTTTGAAACTCCAGCAGATACAGGCTTTGGTATCCAACCTTTTGTTGTAAGAGAAAGGACATATTTCAGGAAGTAATTTGGTAATCCTCCTCTGAACAATTTAATGCATTTAACTTTAAATATTCTGTTTGCTTTTATGATACTACTTCCCTTTCAGAAAACATTTTTGTACCTTTGACTTTGCAGAGACTATCTGTTGTTTTTCCCTTCTTCCTATCTGTCAAAGATTGCACTTTCTGGGGCAAAGCTTTAAATTTATGATTCTGTTTCAGCTCCAGTACTTCATCACACATCTCATTTATACTTTCTCTTCAGCTGGCCTGCAGGCATTCTTCATTTCTTTTTCTTCAATTAGAAGAACAGAGCATAAGAAATAGAAACATGAGTAAGTCTTTTGCCTCCCCCTGGTCCCCATGCCTACATCACCATTCGATAAGATCATAGCTGATTTAACCCAAGCCTCAACTCTTCTCTTGTGCCAGTTCCTCATGGCCCTCAATTCTTTCATACTTAAAAATCTGTTGCCCTCCTCTTCGAAAACTTTCAATGAATGAGCCTACGTTACACTCTGGGGAAGCAAATTCTATACGTCCGTAAAGACCTTCTCCTGCATCGTAATAGTTATTTATTATGCACGGTGCAGTTTCTTCATAATTAATTGTTTCTTTTCTTTCCCCTTGCTATCAACATTATTAGTGCCTCATTTGACATTAACTTCTTTCACCTTTTCATTTTCTATTTTGATACTATTTCCCTTGTAGTATGGTGAATAATCTCATTCATGCTTTTCCATTTGTTTTCTATTGCTTTATCCGAGGCCTTTTGTGAGTCCTCAATCCTAACACACTGTCAGACTTGTTTTTTGAGTAAATGGTTTCTGATGTTTTCACCTTTCAATATGTCGAGATCAAAATGGTATAAAGCATCCCCCTTTTTCTTGTATTTTCAGTTTCAGTTTAATTTTTATCACAAGAAGACGCGAATCAAAACTTATATCTGCATGTTGCCATCATCAGATCGTTTTCTTGACAAAATTGTATCAGTTTTTCTTTCATTTCTTCATCGAAGGTCACATTGACCAATATATATTGTGAAGGAAGGTGTGTGATTTATATATATTTAATAGTTATTTTAAAGTTTGGATTTGAACTAGTAGCAAGTGTGTTTTGCTGAGTGTCTGAAGATGTTTAATGATTAAGTATTTCTACTGCCATGGTCATTTATTTTTAAAAAGGCAGCCTGAGAGAGAGATTTTAGAAACCTAGAAACAGAAAATAGATGCAGGAGTATGCTGAAGGCTAATGGAAATTTATTTTCATTGAAAGAGTTTGTAAAAAGTGGACTAAGTAAACAGTTGAGCACTAGACTTTCAGTTTAGAAGGTCAGAGGTTGATTTTCTGTTCATTTGATTAGGGGAAGCATTTCCAAGCTTGGAAAAAGATTTTTGGATTTCATTTTATCAGGATTGCAGAAGTCTTGGCTGAAACTTAACATGTAAAACAATTTCTCCTGAGAAAGGGAATTATATTAAAATTGCTTTTTAAAAAAAGATTTCCTCAGTGTAAGGGCTTTAGTTTTAAAGTTCCAATCCAGACGTTTTTAGTTATAAGCATGAATGGCTTATGTGAAGCTGAGAAAGTCTTTGCTCAGTTTATGAAGAGTCAAGGAAGTGGGTATCAGATTGTCATGACCAGAAATTGAAGCATCTGTTTATTCACAGATTAAATGTTAGAGGAAAGGGAATTCTCTTTGGTGCGAATACTGTAAAGGTGTTCAAAGTTTGTGCGAAGATTTGTAGCTCGGGTGCTCGTTGTGGTTCTGTTCGCCGAGCTGGAAGTTTTTGTTGCAAACGTTTCGTCCCCTGACTAGGCGACATCATCAGTGCTTGGGAGCCTCCTGCGAAGCGCTTCTTTGATGTTTCCTCCGGCGTTTATAGTGGTCTGTCCCTGCCGCTTCCGGTTGTCAGTTTCAGCTGTCCGCTGTAGTGGTTGGTATACTGGGTCCAGGTCGATGTGTTTGTTGATGGAGTTTGTGGATGAATGCCATGCCTCTAGGAATTCCCTGGCTGTTCTGTCTGGTTTGCCCTATGATAGTAGTGTTATAACACTAATATCATAGGGCAAACCAGACAGAGAACAGCCAGGGAATTCCTAGAGGCATGGCATTCATCCACAAACTCCATCAACAAACACATCGACCTGGACCCAGTATACCAACCACTACAGCGGACAGCTGAAACTGACAACCGGAAGCGGCAGGGACAGACCACTATAAACGCCGGAGGAAACATCAAAGAAGCGCTTCGCAGGAGGCTCCCAAGCACTGATGATGTCGCCTAGTCAGGGGACGAAACGTTTGCAACAAAAACTTCCAGCTCGGCGAACAGAACCACAGCACTGTAAAGGTGTGTTGTTGGGATGAATGGGATTGTATTTTACTGTGTTTTGAAATCTTTAAACTTATTATATGAAAAATGTTTGGTTATTCCAAACCAATGGAATAATTAGTTTGTTCCATTTATTCTTCTTTTCTTTTGTGCAATAGCACCAAGTTTATTGTTAAAACTGAATCGGCAGCATTTTATGTTTGTGTTCTAATGAAAGCCAACCTCCATAAATCCATAGAAAATGCAAAATATGATGTGTCAAGACAGGTTTCACTTTGGGATTTGACTTGTCCAAAATATCATCAACTGGCATCATGACAGCACCTCTGATGTTATTTCACCAATTTTTGTGTTTAAGTTGCACAGTTATTATAATGTAACTGTAATGAGCAACTTAAACAGTCAAAAGTCACATGATCTGATGAAGGAGTAGTGCTCTGAAAGCCTGTGATTGCAAATAAACCTGTTGGACTTGGGTGAATTCTGACTTGTCCACCTCAGTCCAACACCAGCACTTGCACATCATGGCTACCATCAATTTAGACACAACACAGCAGTAGATAAACGTGAGCCATTTTGATTGTTGCTTTTATCTGATTTGTATTCTGTTCTCTCCTTGTTCTGTTGTTCTGAATGATTTCAATCTTGACCACCATTTAATAAAACTCAGGTCCTTTTCAATGTTACTTTTCTATATTTCAACTCTCCCTTTCTATTCCCCTCCCTGATTTTGCAAAATAGATGCTGAAGAACCTTCCCAGACCTAGAAACTATTTGAAGTCTTGGCCAGATTGGAATTTTAGAGGGTGTTAAAAGTTGCTCAGGGCTACATTCAGTTCATTCCCATAAACTGTCCAGTGTTTTCAATTCAGAATTGTACCTCTAATATTCAGTCTCTAATGGTATGAACCAGAATATTCTAAAAAGCCTAGACCTTAATGTTTTCTTATTTTAAAAGTAGATTTGATGTGGATGTTCCAGGTGTGATGCAAACCACTCGACTTAAAGAAAAACACAATTTATTTAAACACTGCAGTTAAAACACAAACAGAAGAAAATGGAATTTAGAAAACGTAGCTATTGGAAAATTCAATTGAATACTTGATACAGTAAATTAACTAATTAATAGTTCCAATATAGTAACATCCCGTAAACACACCCCTGGCAAAAAAGGTGCATTCAAACCCAGATTCTTACAGGCAGGAGGGAGCAACATCCAGAGAGTTTTCAGAAAAAGTCAGTTAGGAATCATGTACTGATGGTTGCAATCCTTCTGGACTCCAACGTATTGTCACTGCTGTAGCTAAAACAAACTAGAAAATCTAAACTAGGACAGCTGGCCCACTCCACTTGCATTGTGCAACTTTTTTTTAAAAAAGCCTAAAGGCCTTATCTGATTGTTGACTAAGGCTGTCTCTTGCAGCCATTTCAGCACCTCTGCCTTTACAATTCTCTTCAAAAATAACAGAATCTTTTTTAAAAATGTGACAGCATCATTAGACTAAAAGTCTGTTGGTGTAATCCAAGTGAACCTTCTTGTCTTGCAAAGGCAGTAGAGTATTACTGCAATGATGTTAAATGGTTTTATAGACAGTTATGAAACAAATGAATAGTGGCAAGATGTTTTTAGAGAAGCTAGTCTCAGTTGTTTCTTTATTATGATGGGAAGTAAATTGCTTGAGAGTTCTTTTGCCATGAATGCTGGACTTCATAAGATGGTTATATTTTAAAATGTCTGTTATAACAAGGCCAAATTAGGAATTCTGGAAGCATGCCTGCTCATAAACAGGCCTATATTGTTTCATTGACATGGGTGTGTAACTCAAACCAAAAACTGATTGAGATCAGTACAATTGATAAGTTTTCTCACCTTTTCATAGTGACTCTCAACAAAGTCACAGCTGCCTTTGTGCAATTGGCAAAGAAAGGCAAATACATCCGTGCATAAGCAGGATGTTAGTGTTACGACACGGTGGTGAACCCTTCTGTTAATTAAACTGAATACTCAGAAAAGGTCACCTTGCCTTGTAAACTTATGTTGCTAAAAGTATGAATGACTGCGAACTCCCAAATTCCACTATTTAAAGCAAATAATATCAATTTATTCTGAATTCTAAAAGGAAACATTAAACATGAACTCTTCACAACTCTAAGCCTCCCATTCTCTTAACTGCTTATTACCTGCCTCCAACTCTGTAATAATATACAGTTCCAATAAGATAGTTATTAAAATTACACCAGTTTAATTTCAAAACCACCCAGTGGCTGTTGTCTTCGGTGCTTTTGTTCTTCGGGCTGTAGATCTCCCTTTTTACTGCAAATATGTTTCATTTGAAAAGGTACCTTTGACACAGTGTTCCCTAATTTTGTGTCTCTCTCTTAATGGCAGTTGCTCTGTCTCCAGTTTTCAAAATGCCTGCATTTATATATCCCAAACATCAGATCATCTCATTGGTTCGATGTTGGCAAACCAATAAATTCAAACTCGTTTGGGTTTTAGTATCCTGGGGTATAATTTAAACTGGTTAAATTCAAATTGCTGTCAAAACAGCAACCAACTCAAGTATCCATTTCACATCCAAATGTTACATATTTTCAATTTTCCAGTATACTCTGGGAGTGCCATCTAGTCCTGTCACAGGTGCTTGTAAGCTCTCAGTTCAGAACCGCATTCACACTCTCTTAAAGGTACAATGCACGCCTTCAACTTAATAAACACTAGTAAGAATTTGTTTTCTGTTTTAAAGGAAGGGAAGAGAACAAAAGGGACCTTTGGAACCTTAAAGTCTAATGAGTTGTTGCAATGGGCTTTGCTGGTCAAAGTTAGGTCTGACATGTTTTAAAACCTTTGTATCAGAGCAGAAGTTACAATTGTAAAGGTGAATTTGGGACAAAAATGAGACCTCTCCGATTAATTTGGCCATGGTATGCTTTCCCAATCCCACTTTGGCTGAGGCAGATATATCTCCCACTTAAAGCCCCCGGTGGGAGGGACTTCAACTGTTGTGAAAAATTCAGCTGTTAGATCTGTATATACTGTGAACATATTACTATCTCTTTCTTTTTTCCAACTATCTTATTAGATTGTTTTTCTAGTTTTCTCTATTTGCTTCACATGAGTTCCTTTCCTTCCTCACCCCTTCGTTTTTATTAGTTTCCCTCATTCATTCGATCTCACCAATTCCTCTTGCTTCCAATCACGTATTCCCTCTATCCCTCGTTCTGTTTATTTTGCATGTTTTCAGCAATGGCTTATTGTTTTAAAATTGAGTGTTTTTTTTCATTTGAATAAATTATTTGATTTTGTTTACTGCCGAAGAGTTCAAAAGCACTGAAGATTTTTGCTGCTGGTTTTATTAGTGGTGCCATCCTTCCTTACCCCCACTGGTTAACAATCTGTCAGTTTCAGCCTTCAATGTATTTAACAATCCAGACTGTACAGCCATCTAAACTAAATAATTCCACAGATTGAGAGAAGAAATTCTTCCACATTTCTGTCCTGCCTGGGTGACCCCTTACTCCAGGATTTTGCCTTCTAGTCTGAGACTCTTCTAGCAGGCGAACAATCTCTCAGCATTAATTATGTAAGAATATTGTATATTTCAGTAACCTCACTACCTTCTTTTAAATTCCATTGACTACAGGCAAATATACTTAACCTCTCCTCACAGGAAATCCTTCCATACCTGACAGCAGTCCAGTGAACCTTCTCTGGACTGTCTCTAATGCTCTTACATAAGGGGGTCAAATTTGTTCATAATATTTTAGGTGTTGGCCTTTATTTTAAGATTAATAGAGAACAAAATAGAGGTTACCTGTTGAACATGGATGTTTTGTGACAAATGGGTGAGGAGTTCCTATGCTGCAACTTTAGACAGTCCTGCTTCATTTAAATAGCATTCAGTTCCTTTGATGCAGCAAAAGTGTATAACCTCCCGAATGTATACGTTATATTCCATCTGCTATGTTCTGCCACTCATTTAACTTGTCTGTATTCCTCTGCAAGCTCTTTGTGTCATTCTCACATTTGCTTCCCCACTTATTTTTGCATCATCCACAAACTTGGCAATAGTATGTTCAGCTTGTTCACCCCAATCATTAATACATATTGTGAAAAATTGTAGCCCCAGCACCGACCCCCATGACTCTCCACTAGTTATAGTTTGCTATCCTGGAACTATCAATTCTCTCAACTCTGTCTTCTATTAGTCAGCCAATCCTCAGGTCAGGAAGAATGAGGTAAAATAGATTTTCATGGGCATAGATATGAATTGAGAAGTGTGTTTTCAAGTATCAATGTCAAATTTTTAAAATGACAGACCCAATCAATATTCTATCTTTGGTCACTTATATTTGAAAGCACCCCCTTTTCTTTTTCAAAAAACATGTTTGGAGATGAAAACAAGGTTGCTATTTTTTGCCACCAAAGAGTATCATCTGAAGACCAGGTATTTGATTTTAGACTTTCCTACAAATATTGCTCAGATTTTACACCACAGATAACTTGGGAAAATTGTGGGGATCCAAAAACATGCAGTGTTCAAGGGTCAGAGTTATATCAAAGATCAGTTATATCACAGTATTGAAACCTTTTTTTCACAAAATTCCAATGGATAGTGGACTCAGCCAGCCTTATCTGGGTGTGCATGTTTCAAGGAGGGAATAACGTGCTCTCATTTTCATTTAATTACCTTTCAGAACCTTCTTATTTACATTGGAGTTTAATTGTAGAGTACATATGAGGGCAGATTTAGTAGGCTAACATAAAGGAGCAAGGCAATAGTGAAGTGTAGCAGCATGTCATTATAACCAGAGTGTTCCAGCAAATATAGTTAAAGTAGGGGAAAAATGGTCAAAACACTGAATTCAAGATACTTATTTATCTAAGTGCCTTTGGCATTCATAACAAGACCGAGGAAGGGTAGCACTGGTAGAAATAGACATGACATCCCTAACAGAGACGTAGGTACAGTGTGATCAAGGTTGGGAACTGAATATTCACTGTAACTGATATTTCAGAAGGATAAGTCAGAAAAGAGAGAGAGGTAGGTACAAGTGAAAATATTAAATAAGTCTAAACCTAAATAAAGGTTGAGATCATCACGAGTGAGAAATGATCTGGACTTGGAAAGTCAAGTTCTCTCCATGCTTAAGAGTTTCAGGAAATTGAGAAAATGTTTCATTTAATATTCATAGCCTCTTCAAACCAACTTCAGAGAAAGAGTCAGTAACAATTCCAGAGTTTCCTTTTCCACTGTAGAATATGCCTTTTAATGCTGTTTCAGTTTCGTGAAAACATACCCTACTTCCTTCTCTATTCCTGATTCATTTCTTGCAATAAAACTGTACTCACTCCCCAACTCTCTACTGTCACTTGCTATTTTAAAGATTTCAGTAAGGTCAGGAGCCAACACTTATTCATTTGTTAGGATTTCCAACAGTTTCTCAAAAGATGCCCGGCACACATTTGATCATGGTACCTTTGCTTGTTTTTCAAATAAGTTTATTAGGTACAAATCTTTGATTGAAACCACGTGTTCTCAAAAGTCTCATAATTTCCCATTTACTTTTCAGAATATGGAATTTTATCAAAGCCTTTATTTTTTGCTGTATTTGGCAACATGTGCCTTTGCCCTAAAATGTGCCCTTAGTAGGTTACCTGCACATTTGCAAACTCAGGTTTATCAGTTTACTGTAACTGTTTAAATAAGGCTTTCAATTATTTTTCATGTTTATCTTGGGTGTTGCTGTAAATTAAAACATCATCCAAGTAAAATTAAAATGAGAAATTAAGAGTTAACGTTCTTTTAACATTCAACATTTCATCTAAATGTAAGCAATTCAATGATCCAGTATTCATTTTACTACTTACGTAAGGCAAATAGCAAATTGCTTAAGATCTCTATTCAAGGTACAATTCATAATAAGCCTTTACATGGCGACCTCCTCTGTTGCTTCACTCAATGAATCAGAGGTTTTAAAAAAATTAATGGTATTATGCAATGTGCACAGTTACCAGCATTTGGACAGCACGGTGGCACAGTGGTTAGCACTGCTGCCTCACAGCGCCAGAGACCTGGGTTCAATTCCTGCCTCAGGCGACTGACTGTGTGGAGCTTGCACATTCTCCCTGTGTCTGTGTGGGTTTCCTCCGGGTGCTCCGGTTTCCTCCCACAGTCCAAAAATGTGCAGGTTAGGTGAATTGGCCATGCTAACTTACCCGTAGTGTTAGGTGCAGGGGTAAATGTAGGGGAATGGGTCTGGGTGGGTTGCGCTTTGGCGGTCAGTGTGGACTTGTTGGGCCGAAGGGCCTGTTTCCACACTGTAAGTAATCTAATCTAATTGAAAAAAAATCTAATCATTTAGGATAGTGCTGGAATTAGAAGTATTGGGATGCAACAGCCATGTGTGCAGCAATGCTGATCTGAAGTTCAGTGGTGCCATAGTAGGACATTAGACATTAGCTCTGTTTAAAGAAGGAAAGACTCCTACAACCAAGACAAGCTGTGGAATCCATGGCCTGTGGGAGAATCATTGGACCAGAGAGAAATGAAACTGCAAGAGAAGAATTCATGAGCACTTAGGAGGAAGACTTTTGAGGAGAAATTTAGCATAAAAGATCCTGAGGTCCAAGATGTCTGGAAATGGCATTTTGGTGCGTGAGAGGGCTAACTCTGCCAGTATTAATAGAGTTGCTGACTGTGGTAGAATTGGTGCACAATACAGGTACATGGCTCAGAGTTGTACATCACGTACTAATACCTGTCTGTAAACTTCCTTAAACCTTAAAAATAATTCAGAAATATATGCAATTGCTGTTGTTCTGTTCGCCGAGCTGGAAGTTTTTGTTGCAAACGTTTCATCCCCTGTCTAGGTGACATCCTCAGTGCTTGGGAGCCTCCTGTGAAGCACTTCTGTGGTGTTTCCTCTGGCATTTATAGTGGCCTGACCCTGCCGCTTCCGGTTGTCAGTTTCAGCTGTCCGCTGCAGTGGCCGGTATATTGGGTCCAGGTCGATGTGTTTGTTGATCGAGTTTGTGGATGAGTGGATGGAATTCCTAGAAGCTTGGCACTCATCCACAAACTCCATCAACAAACACATAGACTTGGACCCAATATAACGGCAACTACAGCGGACAGCTGAACCTGACAACCGGAAGCGGCAGGGACAGGCCACTATAAGTGCCAGAGGAAACACCACAGAAGCGCTTCACAGGAGGCTCCCACGCACTGAGGATGTCACCTAGGCAGAGGACGAAACATTTGCAACAAAAACTTCCAGCTCGGCGAACAGAACCACAGCAACGAGCACCCGAGCTACAAATCTTCTCTCAAATATATGCAATTTTTAAATTTATCTTAGCATCAAATTAGATTTAAACAACAATAGTCTGAAAATAGTTGCGTAAATTCTAAATTCTGTAGGAGCACCCATTTTAAAAAAAGAGAACAGTTTGCTGTGCCTGTTCATCGTTAAAGTTTATGTCTTTAACTCAGTTGACTGAAGGTAACCAAATAACAGCATGTACTGTATTTTATATTGGCTTAATCTATAATGTAATTTTAAGTGTAGATGTTTATTGGCATCTAACATTGAATGACTAAATTGAAGGTCCTAATATCAAGCTAAAAGATAACAAAAATGCTTTATTTTCATATCAGAGAAAGAAAAATTAGTTCTAAATCCCCAGTAATATTTGAAAATAAGCACACTGGTTGCACTTGACCTCTGTTTTGAAGTAAATAAGGTGAGTCAGACGAGTGCCTCTCATTCACCAGTTTACTCTTTTTCCTTTCTGGGAAGGAGTGCTTGGTAGGCAAAATGGTAGAGATCTGCAGCATGTATTGCTTACACAAATGATAAAGTAGATTGGGTGTGACAGGACGAGGCAAAGATAAAGGAAGATTCCGTTTCAAAGTACTTTCATGGATTTTTTTTTATAAGATGGGGATGATGATTGGATGCACCCTGATGTTTTTACTAAATGCAGGCTACATGTTTTCTTGGAAAAATAGACCTTAGGACAACTGTGAGGAGACTGCTCGTAGAACCTTGAGTAAACAAACGTGAACAAGGTTTTAGCTTTGGATGCTAAATAGCGCAGAGAAGAGCAGTGTTAAAGAGGTACTATTCAGGTGTCCTGGTGTTAAGTCGAACTTTGGCTTTGGAACTTTGATTAAGAGTAAGTCAAGACACCAGGGTTACACACACTGCTGACGGAACAATTATGAAGTTCGAGGACAAGGATGTAAAAAGGGTAGATAGGATGAACATTCAATTAGGCAAAGTTCTGGCACATGATAAATTAATGGCCAGTCAAACTGTCCTAAAACACACAGGTTATGAAATGTGGAGTAAAACCAGGTCAGTATGCATATTAAATCTTATTTCATTCCTCTGAGTAGTGTCTCAATTGGATGCAAGTCATCATTAAAATTTCTTTTAAGAAGTTAGTAATATTAATTGTATATGTACAAAGTTGGAAAAATGGTTGCAAATTTTGGATATTTTGTTTTGAAAATTGGATGCAGGAATAAGACCAAAAAAATTTTGTTGCTTTGAAGGAAAGGCCATTAACCTTAAATGTTAGCTCCTTTTCTCTGTACCGATGTTGCCTGACATACTGAGTTCTATCAGTTCTTTTTCTTCCTCTTTTCTTTAAATTTCTACCATCTGCAGTATTTTGTTTTTAGAATTGTAAGCAGTTGTTGCTGTAAAGGCTGCACAAAAGTAAAACTCAAAATGCCATAATTCCCTGGCAAGTGGCAAACAAATGCTTGCCCTGATGTATTACAGTGGTTTGTGTATAAGAGCAATATAATATCACTATGGTATAAGAGCACTATAATAGTCAAAAAAACCTTTAAATTATTATACAGAAAAAATTGTGTAATATGGAAGAGAGCAGCCATTGTAACCATCAGCCTACTTCACTCTCTTAAAGCAAATACTTCTACTTTTTCATAAAATAGCTTTTTATCTAAATGTTAGCACAGATTAATTTATCTGAAGTGAATTACTTTTACTGTTCAATCAATACCGATAGATGCCAGTCTTGTTATTGCTACAGATAGTGATGAGACTGCTGAGTCAGTTCTTAGAATAATTTATAACTGTACTTCGAATGGCAGCTGGTTTCACTGGCCCCAATAACTCATAGTACAATTATAAAAGGTCCATTAAATTTAAGTGCATCTTTGGTTACTCAACTGTAAGAATTTTTTATTATTTCAATCCATTAACCCACTTCAGCCTCAGGCGACTGACTGTGTGGAGTTTGCACGTTCTCCCCGTGTCTGCGTGGGTTTCCTCCGGGTGCTCCGGTTTCCTCCCACAGTCCAAAGATGTGCAGGGTCAGGTGAATTGGCCATGCTAAATTGCCCGTAGTGTTAGGTAAGGGGTAAATGTAGGGGTATGGGTGGGTTTCGCTTCGGCGGGTCGGTGTGGACTTGTTGGGCCGAAGGGCCTGTTTCCACACTGTAATGTAATCTAATCTTCAGCCCTTTTTACTCGCGTGTTGAGTACAGGACACATTTGTTTACTTCAGTATTTTCTGTGTCATTGTGTGTTTTATAAATTTAAATACAGTCTATACTGGGAGTGAGGAAAGGTTGTCAAGTCCATATGTCTGCACCCAACTTTCTGCCCTTGCTTAATTATCCTCCTACCATTTCCCTCTGCATCTCCCCTGACTGCCCTCATACTGAGAAGGTTAAAAATCCATCACCAATTAAAAATTCTGACTCTCTAACATAGTAGGTAGAAACCTATCTCCAGTAGGTAAGAGATGAAATACAGAGAGCTGTGGATGCAAACTCAAATGTAGGAAACTAATAGTGAATCTTATGGGGGTCTGAACGATGTAGGTTGCAGTGAGATGTGTGGCAGTATGGAATACAAAGTGTTGGCGAGGCTCATTTTGATGACAAGGTCATTATGTTCCATATTTTTCATAAGCAGTGTGGTGAGATTCTCAAAAGGCAATGGCGAAGTGACGACTGTCACTTGTTAAATGCCTTAATGCCACAACTGGCCTTGTTAATATTTGCATCTTGGCCAACTCTGCAAACAATAGACCTCGGGAAAAGTCAACAAGGAAACTAGGGTGTATACCTGACAGATTCAGTTCACTGCGTGTTGCAAATCATCTCCATGATGGACGTGGGCCAACAACATTTCAGCCACAATCCTTGGGTTACAGCTGAATGCATTCCTAATCTGTGCATTTTTGCAACTGCCACCTGCCAGCCCATCACCACCATAATGGCACCTTTCTAAAACACTGCTAGGCGACGTGCATTGCAGGCTACAGCAACAACTAGAATTGAGAAGGCTGCAACAGAGTAACTTTGTGCATGTGGACTGGGACCCGGCTAATGGAATCGAGTTGACTGTGTCTCAAGGCTACTCAGTTGCTTTCTTAGTGCTCCCTCATTTGGCATTAACGTGCATTCTCGCTTCATCAATGCATTGCCTTGCTATACCATGTCTGTTGTTGTCTTGGTGCTTAAGGCAAAGGCAAAAACTGTTATTTCTCCTGTTTTAGTGGGTTCTTTAGCACAGAAACACCAGGCTGCTTTTCAATATTGCAATGCTCTATGGTGGGGTCATCTTCGTAAATGGCACATTGAGATAGTAATCTAACACCTTCAGCATGTGCCAGCTGCCAACATGGCAAACACACTGCACTTGCATTTAATCGAATGGGCATGTGGGAATCAAGCAGGGGACGAGGGACTGACTCTTAGTCTGGTCAGGATTTTCGTAATGGTGAGGGGGAAAGCAATAAAGTGTGCGATCCATCAAAAGGTTCTGATGTTATCAGTCATAGACTCAGTTAGCATGAAGAGTCCAAGAACTCTGTCATGGTTAGTCATCCATTTTGAGTACTCAGTGTCAAGAGATTTGTCCATGTATTGTCCGGCTAGTGTTCAGTAGTCAGTTCTGTCGGGCCAGCACAGGCATTCAGAGGAATTGCGTATCCTTAGTCAGGGAGTTGTGACCACAACAGTCAGGAGTCAGAATAATTATGTCAAGGGGTTTGATCATTAAAGTTGCTCACAAGTCTGCGGCAAATATTGTTGTGGGTGTCCATCTCATGATATAACAGGAGGGTTTGAGGGAGGGGATGCTGCATGGGATGGCAGGAGGATCAGTCATACAATGGCTGACTGAGTCAAGGCTGAAGGGGGAGAAATCAAAGATATGTATAGTATTAGTTAAGGACAGCTAGAGGGAAATGTCAAGTTGAAAGGGGGAAATACAGAACAGCATTGGGGGCTAGTAGGCTACAGGAGGGTGTATCGTTCGCTGACCAACATAGTGGCCTCCACTGGGGAGCGTAAAGGAGCAGGATTGGTATCAACATGTAATGCTGGGATTTATGGGACAGGAAGGACAGTTGTACACTAAGTACAATAGTCTCGACATTGGGAGGATGGGTTGAAGTAAGTTATGAGTAGTGCTGGGTAATCGAGAGCAATGCAGGCTTGGGAGATGGGGTGTTTAAGGCAGTGTTTGGTGCCCAGCACAATCAGCCACACTGTATAAATTACTTTTAAAAAAGGAATTCAGTACATGCATTGCAAAGGCTTACAGTTATGTTCAAGCTGAATGAATGTGTCATAGAGTCATAGAGATGTACAGCATAAAAACAGACCCTTCGGTCCAACCCGTCCATGCCGACCAGATATCCCAACCCAATCTAGTCCCACCTGCCAGCACCCGGCCCATATCCCTCCAAACCCTTCCTATTCAGATACCCAACCAAATGCCTCTTAAATGTTGCAATTGTACCAGCCTCCACCAATCCCTCTGGCAGCTCATTCCATACATGTACCACCCTCTGCGTGAAAAAGTTGCTCCTTAGGTCTCTTTTATATCTTTCCCCTCTCACCCTAAACCTATGCCCTCTAGTTCTGGGCTCCCCGAACCCAGGGAAAAGTCTTTGTCTATTTATCCTATCCATGCCCCTCATAATTTTGTAAACCTCTATGAGGTCACCCCTCAGCCTCCGACGCTCCAGGGAAAACAGCCCCAGCCTGTTCAGCCTCTACCCGTAGCTCAGATTCTCCAACCTTGGCAACATCCTTGTAAATCTTTTCTGAACCCTTTCAAGTTTCACAACATCTTTCCAATAGGAAGGAGACCAGAATTGCACGCAATATTCCAACAGTGGTCTAACCAATGTCCTGTACAGCCTCAACATGACCTCCCAACTCCTGTACTCAATACTCTGACCAATAAAGGAAAGTATACCAAACACCTTCTTCACTATCCTATCTACCTGCGACTCCATTTTCAAGGAGCTATGATAATGTGTGTTAAATGAAACAACCTGATTAAGAATACTAAACTGTAAACCTACCAAGCCTGTTTCTGAGAGCACTGCTCCTCCATGATGAGACATACTGTACAACATATGTTAGACAGGTGAAAAGGTTGAACAGTTTTGCTATCTTAGTTGTATCCTTGACACCTCTGGGCATGACAAAATTACTAACTTGGAGTGCTAATTCTATCAGCATATGATCTACTAAGCCACTAATCTCTGCACTGGCTACATCACATTCAGTGGTTTGATTATGGTGTGATAATGGTGTGCACCTGTAAACTCTTTGGATGATAAACTGGCCACTGGCTCTTGACCACCGAGATATCCTTACCTTTACTATGAGGACTTTTCCAAGAAAGGTATGTCGGCAGCAGGCGTTAACACTGCCAGTTGCTGACAGTTGTAATGTCCCAATGGTTATCGTTTGGAAGGACATTGGAAGCAGTGAGCAGAAACAAAAAGCTCAACTGGCCAAGTTGAGGATCCTGCGAATAGAGACTAGTGAATATTTCATCATCTCAACCCACAGTCTTCCTCAGTGGCAGAGGAGGTAGCAGAGTATGCCATACCAGAATGGAACACCTGAACCACACAGTTGAGTGTGTAACAACATTTTTCATTACACCACAGACTATTATCTTGAGATATAAGAGACTACCATAGAAATAGTAGTCAGATGAGCTTTAGCTCTTTATTTTGATTATTTATGAGTAGATGTTTTCATTTATGACAATAGAATGCAATATTTATGTTCTGGTAGAGTTGGGCAGTGTTAAGAAGTAAAGTAATTCTGGGTATTTTATGCTTCTCTTTTACAATGTCTGAGTTCCAGCTACTTCCTCCACAGCTTTCTTCAGATTTCCAAAAATAGACTAAGGTGAAAGTGAAATGCTAGAAATGATGTTTTACAAATCTACCAAAAAGAAGCAAGTCATTTGCATTAGCATGGAAGTTTTTCTAAATGTATCTTAGTGAGACAGTATTTTATAGTATTGGAGTAATGATAATTTTATTTTCCACTTTTCCAAAACATGTTAATCAAAACCTGCACGAGTGAGCTTCCCTTGGATAATTGGTCTATTGATGTATTTTTCTATTTAGCCACAGTTATGAAACTCTGCAGAAAGTGAGAACACAGTCAACAGTATTGAAGTATATGTTGACTTTTTAAAAAAAAATGTTTGTAATTTGTGCAATACTGTGACTTTATTGACTATTCTTTCAGCACATGAACCTGAAATGAATGTTTTTGCAAGTGTGGGTGTCAGTGGCAGTCAAAACACAGACCAGAAAAACACAGTGTAGTCTTCTGGCTAAACAGTATTTTGTTTTATGGTCTTAATGTAACTTTCTGTTAGAATTGAATAATGGATGATAACGCAGATTTAATGTCATGTGTAGGGCATACAGAGACTTAGAATATTATTGAATACCTTTTCTAAAATCAAATGACTTTTATCACCATTCATTTTGTTTCTCTACTCAAATATCCTACTTCACTTCTGACTTAGCTGTTGAACAGGCCTCTCCTAATGCTATGTTTGAACTAACTGTGGAATAAGTCTGAGAAACGCTGAATTTCACATCTGATTTTTGAATTTGTAATTCTTCCCAAAAGAAAGAACTTAGATTAACTTGTCTGTTCTTTTTAAGAAGCACCTATCTGAGAATTACATGTAAACTCCTCTTGTTCAACCTATGATTGTAGAAGTTAGGAGTTTCAAACTTCATCTTTTATATAATTGGCAGAACTCTCACTGTTGCACCAATGCTCCTGGAGACTGATATATTTTTTAGAAAAAGAGAGAGACTTCCCAAAGACTGATAAAAGTAAAAAGAAAGGACTTTTATTTCACCAAACTAAAATCAACATAGATCAAACTGTACTTAAGAGGCAACTAATGCAACAAAACAAACTTTCCTGTTAAATACATAATTCTGTCTAAATATATCTTAAAATCTCTTCATCTGTGCACTCTACTTCAGTCGTCTGTGATATTGCAGGAATAGTGCCTATGAAATGCAGACTTAACACTTGTACTTTGGTGCAGGCAGTTCATTTTTGTCAGTAAGTAAAATCCTCTTGCACAGCTCAAAGAACTTAGTTCAAGTTTGTGGGACATGTGTATCGTTGTCTGGGCCAGTGTCTATTCGTCATTCCTAGTTCCCTTCAAAACATTGGTAGTTAGCTTTCTTGTTGAACTGCTGCAGTCTACGCGCTGTAGGTAGACACACAATTCTGATAGGGAAGATTTTGACCCCATGACAATGAAGCAGCGGTGATATATTTCCACTTCAGGGTGGAGAGTGGCTTGGAGGGAAACTTACAGATGATGGTGTTCCCATATATCTGCTGAACTTGTCCTTGTCATGGTCCTGGGTTTGGAAGGGGCTGTTAAAGAATCTTTGATGAAATTCTGCAATGCATCTTGTTTATGGTAAACACTACTGCCATTGAGTGTCAGTAGTACAGGAAGATTATGTTTGTGTATCTGCTCCCATTCAAACAGACTGCTTTATCCTGGTTGGAGTCAGTCATCTTGAGTGTTGTTGGAGCTACACTCATCCAGGCAATTAGGATTTATTTAATGACACTTCTTATTTGTGACTTGTAGATGGTGGGCAGGATTTCGGGGAGTTGGGAGGTGAGCTATTCTCTGCAGGATTTTCCTAGCCTCTAACCTGCTCTTGTCTCCATGTTATTCATGTGGCTAGTCCAATTCAGCTTCTGGTCAATGGTAACCCATCCTCTGGATATTGATAGTGGGGTTTCAGTGATTGTAATGCCATTAAATATCATGGGGTGATGGTTAGATTGTCTGTTGTTGGAAATGGTCATTGCTTTGCATTTGTATTGAGCGAAGGGTACTTGCCACTTCTCAATCCACGCTTGGATATTGTCCAGATCTTTCTGTATTTGGAAATGGATTGTTTCAGTATCTGAGGAGCCGCAAATGGTCCGAAGCATTGTGCAATCATCGGCAAATGCACCCATTTCTGACCGTATGCTGGAGGGAATGTCGTTGATGAAGCAGCTGGAGATGTTTGGGCCTAGGGCACTGCTCTGAGGATCTTCCGATGACATGTCCTGGAGCTGAGATGAGTGACCTCCAATAATGACAACTGTCTTCCTATATACCAAGTATGACTATAACCAGCGGAGACCTTTCTCTCTCATTCCCATTGACTCTAGGCTCCTTGATGCCACACTTGGTCAAATTGTTAAAGTACAGATTTGAGACCGACCAGAGAATCCCTTGTGGACTCAGATGTGTAAGCCTCTCTCGGTTCCTCCCGGAGATCGTACTCTTTGGAAGTCTGGAATAAGAAAAAACTCTGACAGACAGTTTAGTTTAATTTTACTTATCCCCTTCATTAATCGCATCACCGTTACAACATAACATTGATTCCGATAAATCAAGCTAACTAGATTCTATTAACCCAGGTGAGTAGGAATCGCTCTTTATTTTCAAGAGTCCTGGCCAACTATTCTATTAAACTATCACAAATAGACTATTTTTATACACAGGTTTACAAAGGTGGTACTGTCACAAACACAAAAGTTAATGAAAGCACCGCATGTTCTGAACTAGACAGATAATAGCGAAGGACAATAATTTGGGAGAGAAGTTAATTGATCGAGTTTGGTTCTGAGGTCAGAATTAAACATTACTTTCACAAAGGAATAGCCATGAATGTTATCACTCAGTATCCTGTTTGTACAGATTCACTGATGGGGAGGCAAATGTTCTTAATTGTCTGACCCTCCCTGCTGCCTGTTTTCTAGTGTGCAGTAAATGTGTTCTCTAATTCAAGATTACATTTTGGTCTAAAAGTTTAAGGACAAGTTTTAAAACTGTAAACTTTCTCACTCCCTCCTTTTTGTCATTTCATGACAACTACATAGTTTATACAAAAATAATTTGTCCATTTTATCGATTTGTATTCTTAATAAGTCAAGTGCCTCCTCTGGCAAGTTGTCATCGGGAGGAGCAGTGTCTGAAAGATACTGGATTTCAGCATGGGAGTTTGGGCACTGAGGTACAGGAGTAGACAATGGGTTGGTTAACCAGATTCCTCTTTGGCTGAGGTGAAAAGCAATATACCGTCCATTTCATGCATGGTAGAAGAAACAGGCCTTAATTGGCTGGAGGTACTCCCAATTGCCCTTTTTAATATGAGAACCATGACACAGAAAAAGACGGCTGAAGTGATTTATGGAAAGCCCATGAGAACTCCCTAGTCTGCACCATTTACTGCTCAAAACTCTGTTGATGTGCATGTTATGCTAGAAGAGATGCACAGGTACCTGATTAAGCTAGCCAAAGCATTGTCGTCTTATCATCTCAGGTCAAAGAAGCTCCAAAGTTTAAAGACATTGACCCTGGTGACTATGTACTAATGAAAGACTTTAGTCGTGAAAAATTGGACTCCCGCTGGAAAGTTCCTTACTAAGTTCTTTTGACAACTGAAACTGCAATAAAGGTAGAAGGACATTCAACATGGGTCTGCAAAGGATTGCAAGCTTGTAGCCCCCTCAGTTTTAGTGTTAGTACTGATACAGGCATCCTATGAAAACCTAACCCAAATACATGTGCCCAAATGTAACCAACCCATCTGTGATATCTCAGACCGATTAAAACTTCAATGTGACTGTATAAATGAAACCTGTACTAACTGCATTGTAAGTCATGAATGCAGCTGCCCAGCTGAAACTCATTTATCCAAACATCACTCTCGACCTTATTGTCATCCTCGCAACACTTCTATGCCAGTCATTATGAGATGGCACAATTCAATAACCTCATCAGCTCTGTAAACCAAAAACTGTTACTTTGAAATGTTTGTTTATTCCCTCTCAAAATGAACCATACAGATTGCAGTATTGAGTATTTAGTACCAAAATCACCAAGCCCTAAGGCACCTATTTCCATGAGACTGACCACCTATACATTCTCAACGGAATCCTCTCCTATCCAACTACTGCCACTGACAGAAATACCATTACATGTTTTTTGTATTCAGTAGTGACTGTAATTAACAAGAAAACTTGGAAAAATGAAGGAAGACCAAAAATACTATGTACTCCCAATCCTCCTCCTGTTACTAATGGTTTCTTTTTTAAGCTAAACCCCCTGATCCATGGGTTATCTGCTCACACTTCCATTATTCTGATGTACTGTGTATAAATAGGACTCACCCACTTATGCAATCCCTCATTTGTAATGGAAAAACCCATTCAGTAGAAGAAGCACGTTGCTGTATGAAGTGAACTAACAAACCTAAAGGGTTCAACGTTAATGTTGTTCCGCTGTTAGAATGGTGCATTGAAAGACTTTCCGGTACCCAAGACATAGTTTTTGTTTCACTTGCCCTATATAAAAATATTATCAAAGACACTGGTCGTACTCCTACTCTCCATCCGTTAATACACTTGGACAACCGAAAGTTCGATAGCACCCACTGTTTACAAGATTCAGCTCTCGCTCTGAGTGGACACATCATTCGCTCACAGAAGTGAACCCTTGGAACTCCTTTTAGCCTTCATTGGCTATGCGAAAGCAAAGTCTACCCATATTTACCCAATGACTGGTACAGATGTTGTGCCCTAGTAAACACCTTATCACTTTTAATTCTCACCATGAAGTGCCTGAAGTAGATGATGAATGAAACACTCATCAACATGTGAATCAGTACGGAACACAAAGTAGAGGAAAAACAAAACAGTACTTGCACAACAACTTCCATCAACAAACCTAGTGGTCCAGGTTGCTGGGAGGTCTTCTTCCTGGCTGGGATGTTGAGATGGTCCTCGATCAGATAAGTGACCTTGCGTATGACATTGAAAAACTTGTCAACTCAACTGCCCACGCTTTGAAGTTAGTGAACAAAGAGTTATAGGAGACCTGGATGATGACGCTTCAGGATTGGCTAGTGCTAGATTTCCTCCTTGCTAAAGAAGGAGGCGCTTGTTCAGTCATTGGCCCGCAATGTTGCACCTACATCAATGATTTCTCAAAAGATAATTCGGACAACACCAATGTTATCAACAAAACGGGTCAAGATGCAGGAAAGATATCAGCCCCACCATCGTCTGATTCATGTGAATGGAGTGTTGCTTGCTGGCAGTGGTCCTTGTGCGGATGGATCGTATGGGACTTACTGATAGTCCTTGATCTCATCCTAGGAATATACATTGTCATCTGCTTATGTATGAAATGGACCGTACATTGCTTTTTGCCTAAGCCAAAGAAGAATCTGTTTAATCGACCCTTGTCTAGTCCTGTACTTCCGTGCTCAAACTCCCTTGCTGAAATCCAGTATCTTTCAGACTCTGCTCCTCCCGATGATGACTTGCCAGAGGAGGCACTTGACTTATTAAGAATACAAGTTGACGAAGTAGACTAATTATACTTGTATGAGCTGTGTAGTTGTCATGAAATGACAAAAGGAGGGAATGAGAAGGTTTATAGCCTTAAAACTTGTCCTTAACCATTTAGACTAAAATGTAATTTTGAATTATGGGACACATTTGCTGCACACGAGAAAATAGACAGGCAGGGAGGGTAAGACAATTAAGAACATTTGCCTCCCCATCAGTGAATCTGTATAAACAGGACAACGACTGATAATGTTCATGGCTGTTCCCTTATGAAATTAATAATAATGTTAGATTCTGAACTCGAAACGAAATTTGGTATCAACTAGCTTCTCTCCCGAATTATTGTTCTTTGCTATAATCTCTCTAGTTCAGAACTTTCGTTAACTTTTGTGCTTGTGACAGCACCAGCTTTGTAAACTGGTGTATAAAAATAGTCTGTTTGTGATAGTATAACAGAGTAGCCTGCCAGGGCTCTTGGAGAGCTGATGTTCTACTCTCCTGGATTATTAGCATCCAGTTAGCCTGGCTTATAGTTATCAATGTTGTGTTGTAACAGGGATGCTATGAGTAAGTGAAGGGGATAATTAAAATTAAACTAAACTCGTAAGAGTTTTTTTTATTCCAGACTACTAAAGGTACAATCTCTGAGACGAACCATGAGAGGCTTACAGGTTGAATTCACTGGGGATTCCTTGGGCCATCTCAAATCTGTACTTCATCAAAGTACAGTTTAATGTTAAGGGCTGTCACTCTCACCTCACCTCTGGAAATCAGCTCTTCTGTCCATGTTTGACCTAAGCCTGTAATGAGGTCAGGAGCTGAGGGACCCTGGCAAAACCCAAAATGGGCATCACTGGGTTATTGCTTTATAGGTGCTGTTTGATAGCACTGTTAATGACATCATCCATTACTTTGCTCATGATTGTAATGGCCGGGTTGGATTTGCCCTGTTTTTGGTGTACGTGATGTATCTAGACAATTTTTCACATTAGATTGTGTTGTAGCTGCACCAGAGCAACTAAGCTGAGGGTATCCAAGTGCTGGAACACAAGTCTTCAGTATTATTGTCAGAGTGTTGTCAGGACTCCATAGCCTTTGCAGTGTTCAGTGACTCCAACCATTTCTTCATCTCACATGGAGTGAATCGAATTGGGCTGAATGAAACTAAGATGGATCATCCACTAACCAAGTCTGGCAGAATATTGTTGTCAATGCTTCAGCCTTATCATTTGCACTGATGAACTGATATACTCCATATTTGTGGATGGGATATTTGTGGAGGTTCCTCCTCCATGGATTTGTTTAATTGTCCACTGCCATTTATGACTGGATGTGATAGGACTGCAGCGCAGGTTTCTTCAATTTGTGAAGTATGCTTAAAGCTGTTCCTTAATCTGTTGCTAACTTTAAAAAAAACAATATTTTTACTTTGCTTGAGCTAATTTTGAGCAAGAGTAATTGTTTAATCAATTCTAAGTGTTACAAGTACAAAGGTTATGTGCATGTTATGCTTGGCATTGCCTCTTTAAGTTAGATTAAAATTATTAAATAAAAAGTTCATGCGACCTCTTCTGAGTTTTGCCCAATACAAGCTTGGGTGGCTTTGTTGTTAAAGATTAAAAATGTACCCAGATTGAGAAGAAGGTGCATGATATCCATGCCTGTAAACAGTGACTTGAACAACTGTACTGATAGATTCAGTCTCCAGATCTCTAAAGAAGGTGTTCGGAATGTTGTGTTTTGTAACCAGTTTTATGTGAAACTTTTTATTTTATTTCCAGGTAGAATAGAGTTGGAGTCCAACAAGATAGCTAATTAGCATTTCCACTTAGATACAAAACCCACAAAATGATTCAGATTGTTTTGGGCCTGGAGATGGGCTTTTAGATGAAAATAATCCATAACAAGCCTTTATGGTCTCCAGCTACAGGGTTATTTTTGAGGTTAGTTTGAATCTCGCAGATGAGTCTGTAAGAATGTGAGGGACAGAGAAGTCAAAACAATAGAGGTAGCTGACACCTACTGTCCACCATATAGAATGAGTGTCGGAGCTCATGCGTCTGTTGAAGGGACCAGGTTTGTAAGAAATTCAAAGTAGGCTGCAAAATTTGACCAGTTTTAACTGAAGGGAGGAATCTCCAGGGTAATCTTCATTGAGAAGGTTAATTTGGGGATTAGATTGCTATCCAGACATAAAAGGAAGCAAGCCATCAGAAATTGAGAGTAACTTTGTCTGTGGAGATTGAAGTGTCTGTTTAAGGGATAGAGTGAAGTGTAACCGGAGCAGCGTGTATTGTCAGTTATTTTAAAAGTTAAATGGAGAAACCTTTTGGTCATTTATAGTTTAAGATGCCTATTGAAATAGAGTGGTCACTGTTGCTTTTAGTTTGTTGTTGCAAGTCAAAAATATGAAATCTCATCATGTGATACTTCCAGTCACTCATATGTAGTTCAAATACCTTTTTTAAAGCCATCAGTGTCTACTGGGATCATGATGCATGATTATTTTGTGTTCAAGTCCAATTATTCTTCAGAGCAGTATCGTGCAGCATTGCATATGACATTGTCTTCTTGTTCAAAGCATTCCTCTCCTTTGTTAAATCATTAGCTTGAAATATACTTGGTGTCTGCTTTGCTTATGTTCCTACTGCAGTTTGAATTCAGATGGTTATTAACTCATCGGCAAATGCTTTTAAACTCTATTTCACGAAATTAATTTAAAATTTTGAACTAATAAGACAAATTTTGAACTCTTTGGATATATGTAGTTGATGCATGAATTCATACAGCAGGGTTACAAAAAGTTATGGATTATTTTAAATCACTCAGCTGTTCTTAAACAAGTTCAATTTCCATAGTTTCAATGGGCTTTACTAAAACCAGAAGACATAGCAATATACTATCCTCAGCTCAGCCATTTCCTAAGAAAAGGTACACCACACAAGCATAAGGATACTTTTTCCTTGAGCAAAATCTTCTATAGTTTCTTTCACCCTTCCACACTTTAATCTCAATACAGGAGGACACAGTTTTATCATCAAGTTTACAACTAGGTGCATATGTGGAGGGACATTCTTGTAAGCTTTACTGTGTTGTTTTTCAATTTCTAACATTCAGCCTTCTCCTATCCTTTTAACGACAGATATGACTTCCAGTCTGTCTGCCTGCCTTACTACTGAGTGAGGACTGTTCTTTGATCTTGCCTCACTTTCCTCACTCAGGTCAGGTTGCTTTGTGAGTTCCTGAATGAAGACTTTGTTGCCAAATTATTTGTGAGGCATCTCTTTGTCCACCACTATTGCAACCTCCTTTATATTAAGCTCTTTCAGATGGTGTCATATTCCCAAAGGGACACTATTTCTACACACTTCGATTAGCATCAACTTCATAAGGTTTTTGGAGTCTTGTTCAACTGTCGTAGTCCCATACCATCAACCAAACATGATTGCTTTTTCTTTAATATAGCCCACCAGAGTTTGACTCATTTCTTGATCAGATTTCTAACCTTCTGCCTGTAAGTTTCAGGCACTAACTCATAGTATTGAGAACAGCATTTTTCAGTGCATCAGAGTCACCAAACATCATCATAAAAAAGATGAGTATACCTCCAATGGTTTTTCAAAGAACACTATTTGTGGAACAACAGTAGTATTTTTTTGTTGCTACTGCAGTTTTGTGGCAATTTCCAAAAATGACACAAAATAAACCTGAACATTGATTATTGAATTTAGACATTATGTGAATATTCCTTGCCAAATCAAAACCAGAAGTTAAATCTGAGTTATCCTAACATTTTGACCTGATAAAGTGTGCATAACCAAGCCTATCTCTGTTCAGTTGGAATTTTCTTATTTCCTTTTTGCATTTTAGATTTTCTCTTTGGAAATCAAAATGTTTTTATTTTTAAAAACCTCTTCTTCATTTTCTTTTCTTTTACAGTTGAGCCTTTATTTTGTCATTTTTCCATCCAATTCAGATTGCTGTTAGATTGTACTTGAGTGGTGTTAAGGTCACTGTTTTGCTCCTCGACATTTAAGCATTTAGCTAAATCTTAAACAATTTGTCTTTTTAACGACTCACTTCAAGAGGACCCCTAAGTTTTTGCCATAGCCTCAAATTAACCTTTATTTGCTATTAAAATGCACTAACACAGTCCTTTCTCTCTGTTTAGAAATGAGAAACTATTGAAGGTAAGCATGTGAACTTTTCATTGATTACAGAAATAAATGCAAAATCATGTTTCTGTAAGATCTGGAACAATTCAAACAGTTGACAGAAGTAAATTGAGGACAACATTTCAAGTTTTAACATAAAGGGGAAGCAGTAGATCTAATACATTTGAATTTTCAAAAGATGTTTCAGAAGGTACCACATACTTAATAAGATGAAACAGAAACCCATTGTGTTCTGGTAGTGTATTCGCATAGACAGAAGATTGGCTGAATAATAGAAGACAGAATTAGGATAATGGGCCATTTTCAAGTGGAAAACTCTGCAAACTAATGTGGGAATGTGTGAGGTTAAGCACTTTGACAGGAAGAACATAGGAGTTAAATAATATTTAAATAGAAAATAACTGCAGAAAGCTCCAGCACGAGGGATTTCAGGGTCCTTGGGCATAAATCATAAAAAGCTAACATCCAAGTTCAGCAGGTACGAGGGAAGACAAATGGAATTTTGGTCTTTATTTCAAAAGAATGGAGTATAAAAATGGGGAGGTCTTGCTGAAAATGACCAGGGCAGTAGTTAGATTTCAGCTGGAAAACTGTGAATAATTTTGGGCCTCTTATTTAAGGAAAGAGGTATTGCCATTGGAGGCAGTCCAGACAAAATTCACTAGGTTGATTCCAGGTTGGAGAATCTGTCTTGTCAGAGGTTGACTAGTTTGCACCTATACTCATGGGAGTATAGATGAAGGTGAGGTGACCTTTTGGGGCGGCAGGGTGGCTCAGTGGTTAGCACTGCTGTCTCACAGAGGCAGGGACCCAGATTCGATCCCAGCCTCTGGCGACTGTCTGTGTGGAGTTTGCATATTCTCCCCTGTCTGCATGTATTTCCTCCCAGGTGCTCTGGTCTCCTCCCACACTCCAAAGATGTGCAGGTCAGGTGAATAGGCCATGCTAAATTACCCATAGTGTTATGTGCATTAGTCAGAGGGAAATGGGTTTGGGTGGGTTACTCCTCGCACAGTCGGTGTGGACTTGTTGGTCCGAAGGGCCTGTTTCCACACTGTAAGGAATCTAATCTTAAAAACAAAAGCCTTATTAAAACATAATAGGCATTCTCCTGTTTGTGTGTTTGGGGTGGGGTTGGGGGTGGGGAGGATTTCTTTCATGCCCTCAATTTCAGAAGGGAGCTGTCTCTTTTCTGCATGTTATAAATGTGTGTGAAAACTAACACTTGATATTTCATAGTCATAAGCATGGAAACCGACTCTTGAGGTCAACTAATCCTCGCCGACTATGTTCACAAACTAAACTACTCTCATCTGCTTGCATTTGGCTCATATCTCTCCAAAGCTTTCATATTCACGTGCTTATCCAAAAGTCTTTTAAACATTGTAACTGTATCCACATCCACCAGTTTGTCTGGCAGTTCATGGTGGTCCACACATGAGCCACTCTGTGTAAAAATGTTGCCCCTCACGTCCTTTCACCTTAAAAATATTTCCCCTAGTTTTGAAACCCCCAGCTTCAGGAAAGACCTTGGCTATTCACCTTTTCTACGCTCCTCATGATTTTATAACCTTCTGTAAGTTCATCCCTCAATTTTCCAAGCTCCAGTGAAAAAAAATCACAGCCTATTTTTATAAATCAAATCCTCTATTCCCAGAAACATCCCAGTAAATTTTTTCTGAACCTTCTCCAATTTGATAATATCCTTCCGATACCAGGGTGACCAGAACTAAATACACTACTCCAAACGATGCTTCACCAATGTCCTGTACAAGTTCATCATGACATACCCTCCTAAACTCGGAGGTCTGAGCAATGAAGGCAAGCATGCTAAACATCATCTTAATCACTCTGTCTGACTGTGACATAAATCTCCAAGAATTATGTACTTGAACCTCTGTTCTACAACACTACTCAAGGTCCAGTGTTTAACTCTCCAAGTCCTATCTTTGCTTACAGTCATAGAAATATACAGCATGGAAACAGGCCCTTCAGTCCAACCGTCCATGCCGACCAGATATCCCAACCCAATCTAGTCCCAACTGCCAGCACTCAGCCATATCCCTCCAAACCCTTCCTATTCATATACCCATGCAAATGCCTCTTAAATGTTGCAATTGTACTAGCCTCCACCACTTCCTCTGGCAGCTCATTCCATACACGTACCACCTTCTGTGTGAAAAAGTTGCCCTGTAGGTCTCTTTTATATGTTTCCCCTCTCCCCCTAAACCTATGCCCTCTAGTTCTGGACCCCCCGACCCCAGGGAAAAGACTTTGTCTATTTACCCTAACCATGCCTCTCATAATTTTGTAAACTCTATAAGGTCATCCCTCAGCCTCCGACGCTCCAGGGAAAAAAGCCCCAGCCTGTTCAACCTCTCCCTATAGCTCAAAACGTCCAACCCTGGCAACATCCTTGTAAATCTTTTCTGAACCTTTACACGTTTCGCAACATCTTTCTGATAGGAAGACCAGAATTGCACGCAGTATTCCAACAGTGGCCTAACCAATGTCCTGTACAGCCGCAACATGACCTCCCAACTCCTGTACTCAATACTCTGACGAATAAAGGAAAGCATACTAAACGCCGCCTTCACTATCCTATCTACCTGTGACTCCACTTTCAAGGAGCTATGAACCTGCACTCCAAGGTCTCTTTGTTCAGCAATACTCCCTAGGACCTTACCATTAAGTGTAGAAGTCCTGCTAAGATTTGCTTTCACAAAATGCAGCACCTCACATTTATCTGAATTAAACTCCATCTGCCACTTCTCAGCCCATTGGCCCATCTGGTCCTGATCCTGTTGTAATCTGAGATAACCTTCTTCGCTGTCCATTACACCTCCAATTTTGGTGTCCACTGCAAACTTACTAACTGTACCTCTTATGCTCGCATCCAAATCATTTACGTAAATGACAAAAATTAGAGGATCCAGCACTGGAACTTGTGGCACTCCACTGGTCACAGGCCTCCTGTCTGAAAACCAACCCTCCACACCAAAGGTCTTCTACCTTTGAGCCAGTTCTGTATCCAAATGGCTAGTTCTCCCTGTATTCCGTGAGATCTCGCCTTGCTAACCAGTCTCCCTTGGGGAACCTTGTCGAATGCCTTACTGAACTCCATATAGATCACATCTACTGCTCTGCCCTCACCAATCTTCTTTTTTACTTCCTCAAAAAACTCAATCAAGTTTGTGAGACATGATTTCCCCACATACAAAGCCATGTTGACTATCCCTCATCAGTCCTTGCCTTTCCAAATACATATGCATCCTGTCCCTCAGGATTCCCTCCAACAACATCCCCACCACTGACGTCAGGCTCACTGACCTATAGTTCCCTGGCTTGTCCTTACCACCTTTCTTAAACAGTGGCACTATGTTAGCCAGCCTCCAGTCTTCCGGCACCTCACCTGTGACTATCGATGATACAAATATCTCAGCAAGAGGCCCAGCAATCACTTCTCTAGCTTCCCACAGAGTTCTAGGGTACACCTGATCAGGTCCTGGGGATTTATCCACCTTTCCCTGTTTCAAGACATCCAGCACTTCCTCCTCTGTAATCTGGACATTTTGCAAGATGTCACCATCTATTTCCCTACAGTCTATATCTTCCATATCCCTTTCCACAGTAAATACTGATGCAAAATACTCATTTAGTATCTCCCCCATTTTCTGCGGCTCCACACAAAGGCCGCTTTGCTGATCTTTGTTTTACAAAAGTGCAATACCTCACATTTATCTAAATTAAACTCCATCTGCCACTCCTCAGCCCGTCGGCCCAATTGGTCAACATCTCTTTGTAATCTTAGATAACCTTCACTGCGCACTACCACCAATATTGGTGTTTTCTGCAAATTTACTGACCATGCATCCCCTTTCCTCTCATCCAAATCTGTTTGATCTTCACCATGATAACCAAACCGTATGGTATGTCTGTGAGCTGGCGTGCTTTCAGATTTTGAGTTAAAGGGGATATTTTCAAGCATAACTAACTTGTGAAGTCCAGCTTCTTTAGACAGTGATGGTTCCTTCTGTCATTTCAACCAGTGAATGTTATGCAAAGAGCCCAGTTGTTTGGCATCTAGTTTGGTGAAGCCTGACATGAGATTAAACCAAATCTTGATTTGCTGATCAGTTTGCAAACATTACACATGGAATCACTTCTAAGGATATTTAAGGTTGGCTTTGTGCTGTGCCCACTTGTACTATAGAGACCTCACTCTTTATGTCAGGTATCAAGATTGTTTGATAAGAGACTTCTCCATTTGGATTCTGTATCCTTCCAGGATTGTTTCTCTCTCCCTGCACTAAAAAAGTAATAAGGTTCAATTTAGGTTCAGATATTTTCTTTCAGAATATCTTTCTATCTGAGTTTGCTTCATCCAGTGCTGCAATATCCCAGTTTTGTTAGAATTCCTTCATGCGGACCTCATGACTGACTGAGGTAGCTCTGAGCATTTTCTAATTGTCAGGTATGCAGCACCTTGCAGAAACAAATCAATGCTCGCTTTTGTTCTGATACTTGAATGTAACTTAGAGCAAACCAATTGAGTTTTAAAAAAAATGACAAGCATTCTGACTTGTAATGTAGATATTACTCTAATGTTCATGTAGATGCTATTTGGTCGTGGATGATGGGAGTAAATTAAGATGAACTTGCCTCAAACTGGTTCAACAGGTGGATGAGGAAAAAAAAAAGTAGTATGTAATAGAGCTGAAAGTCTGAGAGAGCAGGAAAATCGATGTTTCTGGCAAAAGCCCTTCATCAGGAATACAGGCAGAGTGCCCGAAGGGTGGAGAGATAAATATGAGGAGGGTGAGGAGAAAGTAGCATCGGGTGCAATAGGTGAATGGGGATGGGGATGAAGGTGATAGGTCAGGGAGGAGGGTGGGGGAAGGTAGCAAAGAGTACAATGGGTGGATGGAGGTTGGGATGAAGGTGATAGGTCAGAGAGGAGGGTGGAATGGATAGGTGGAAAGGAAGATAGGCAGGTAGAACAAGTCATGGGGACAGTGCTGAGCTGGAAGTTTGGAGCTGGGGTGAGGTGGGGGGAGGGGAAATTAGGAAACTGGTGAAGTCCACATTGATGCCCTGGGGTTGAAGTGTTCCACATTCCACCCTGACCTTAAATTTACCTGGACCATCTCTGACACCTCCCTCCCCTTCCTGGACCTCTCCATCTCCATTAATGATGACCGACTTGACATCGACATTTTTTACAAACCCACCGACTCCCACAGCTATCTGGATTACACCTCTTTTCACCCTACCTCCTGCAAAAATTCCATCCCGTATTCCCAATTCCTCCACCATATCTGCTCCCAGGAGGACCAGTTCCACTGCAGAACACACCAGATGGCCGCCTCCTTTAGAGACAGCAATTTCCCTTCCCACGTGATTTTAGATGCCCTCCAACACATCTTGTCCACATCCTGCTCCTCCGCCCTCAGACCCCACCCCTCCAACCTTAACAAGGACAGAACCCCCCTGGTGTTCACCTTCCACCCTATCAACCTTCGCATAAACCAAATCATCCGTGAACATTTCCGCCACCTCCAAACGCACCCCATCACTGGGATATATTTCCCTCCCCACCCCTTTCTGCCTTCCCTCCGTGACTGCCTGGTCAGGTCCACGTCCCCCAACAACTCATCCTCCCATCCTGACACCTTCCCCTGCCGCCGCAGGAATTGCAAAACCTGTGCCCACACCACCACTCTCTCCTCCATCTAAGGCTCCAAAGGAGCCTTCCACATCCATCAAAGTTTTACCTGAACATCCACCAATATCATTTATTGTATCCGGTTGCTCCCGATGCGGTCTCCTCTACAATGGGGAGACTGGACACTTTAGGGAACATCTCTGGGACGCCCGCACCAATCAACCACACTGCCCTGTGGCCCAACATTTCAACTCACCCTCCCATTCAGCCGAGGACATGGAGGTCCTGGGCCTCCTTCAACGCCGCTCCCTCAGCACCTGATGCCTGGAGGAAGAACGCCTCATCTTCCGCCTCGGAACTCTTCAAACCCAGGACATCAGGAATGAAGAAGGGCTTATGCCCGAAACGTCGATTTTCCTGCTCTTTGGATGCTGCCTGACCTGTTGCGCTTTTCCAGCAACACATTTTTCAGCTCTGATCTCCAGCATCAGCAGTCCTCACTTTCTCCTAGTTGATTTTTAACTTTGTACACCGGCATCTCCAAATCAATATTGTTATGACTAAGATGGGAGGGATGTACTGATTATCAAGCCCCACTATTCCACTGGTAACACTATTAGTATAAATTTGCTGATTTAGTTACCGAAATGGATAATCATATATCTTTTGTACTACTATCCAGAATAAAGAACCTGCCACCAGATTTCTTTTGTGAACTCCAAATAATCTGCTTATTATAACAAAACTTACTATTAGGTCAAATGACAGACACTAGTTCACACCAAAGTTAAGATCTGGAATTAAAAGATGTCCTCTGAATCCAAAACATAAATACATTCAAGTTGCATAAAAGATATATGTCAGCAGAGATGTTTGTTTCTTTTTAAAAAAAAGTCAAATGGACAAAAAACCCTGTTGACGAAGGGCCTAGAAAGAAGGGATAGAATGTGATGATTTCTTATATTCACTGGATTTCCTGTTGATTCAGCCAAATTGCTGACAGCTGTAGACTAATGAGAGATGTGTAGTTTTGATAACAAACAACCTGGGTTTGAATCTTTAAAATCTAGTCACATTTCAGATTCTCAGGGTACTACGATTTGGTCTTATTTGGAATGTATCAAGTTCTAAGAAAGTTCAAATGCAAACAGCACTTCAAGAGAGAGACTTGCAGTTTCCAAGGTGTCTTCCTTATTGATTCCTTGTTCTGTAAAGCAGATTTCTAAGTCCAGAAAGAGTCACTGAGTAACCATTATCATAAAGGCCCATAGACATTTCGATGCCAAGTTTCTGCAAGTAAGGCAATGAATCCCGTCTCTTATATCCTTGAAAGCTTTGTCTCATTGTTTTCTCCAAGAACATCTGATTTTTCTGTAAATAGCAGGTGCCTAACAATATACACCAAATTGTTGACCTTATTTGTTTAACACACAACATATCCAAACCATTCCAAATCTTTTGATTTTTCCATATAGTCCTTAACTATAAACATGTATTAGTCCAAGGAACCGAACAGTGTTAAGATTTGTAAAGAGATTATGATTTTGCACGAAGTGCACCATAATATAAGCAATTATGCTACAATGCATTGAATAGATTTATCTGACTGTTTTTGCCTAATTTTACTTTCAGTCGTTTGAAGCTACAACAGAAGCACGAGTCAGCACAAACCTCAATGATCGCATCGAGCAACTGGAGAAGATAGTGGCACAGTATAGGGATGAGGCTAATAAGGCCCAAGCAGAAGTGGACAGACTGCTTGAAATCTTAAAGGAAATGGAAAGTGAAAAGAGCGATAAAGATAAAAAGATAGCAGAATTGGAGAAGTAAGTTTATTTTTTGTTCAACAAAACAGAAATGTTTTGATAATTGCTCTGTTAGTTGTGCTTCACATCTGAAAAACTAAATTTTTAAAATCATAATTTCACCCCAGGAGTGATTTTCAAGGGTAACTTGCACAGTAGTGGATGGATTTATGGACTGGATTTTCATAATATTAGTGAAAAGGCAAGGTAGCTGGACAATTTTTTTTGCAGCCTGTGGATGAACTGTATCAAATGTTATTTGATGGCATTGAGTCCAGTTAGCACAGAGTGAAAGGCTTAGAAGTTTGAATATTTTGAAGGTTCATGTTCGTTTTAAGAATAAGTCTCTCTTTAAATTCCTGTGTTAATTCTTTTAGTAGTTAGCATTTAAGTACGAATTACTGTTTTAGTAAAATTTAAAACTAAAGTTTCTTTCATGCGTAAAAACAAGTGTTATGATCCCAGCTGATGGTGGATAAGTCAGATCCCAAGGTGAAACCTGGCTTGAAAGACCATATGTTTTACTTTTCCTACAGATTTACCATGGTGGTTAGTCACTGAACATATTCATAAGATGACACCAATGTATTCTTAACCAAACGACTTACGAGTTTTTTTAAAAGACACAAAATGAATATAAGCTAATAACTACTTGAAATGGCCTTTTCCCATGCACCATCAACAACCTTGCAGCTACTCAAATCTCAGTGAAAGATGTAAAGACTACATTGTTTTATTTTTCTTCACTTTTTGAAATCACCATTTTGAAATCAAGTTACTGGAATTCATTGAGAATTGAGGTAGGATACACAGCATTGTGACGTGCGTGCAGAGAGCAGTTCAGCTGGCAACAGGTCGCTGATTATTTTGTCCATGTGCGACCAGGTGCGAATGCTGGAAGTCATTGCCCTGGTGACAGCTCTTTGGCTGCTGTGCTGATGAATAGCTTGAAGTTTCCAATAGAGAGTAAGAAGCCTCTGGACTGTTGGAAGAGCAGGTTCTGGGTGTCTCTTTCTCTTTATTAAAAATTGTTGAAAGCTGAAGATGATCAGTTAGTTTCTCCCACCAGTTGCTGCATTCATTAAGAGGCTTTGCAATTAGTGAACCAGTTGTCCTGTGCATTTTGCAAAGAAAGAGCACAAAGAGCAAGAGGCCTACGGAAGCAAAGGGGACACTGTTGAACAGTGATTTCCCCAGATGTTTTTTTTCTTCCCGCCCATGACACCAGCATTTTTCTTTGTTTGTCTGCTTCTGTCTATGTGTGTGTGTACGAGTTTAAATGAGTGTTGAAAACAACAAATGTTGGAGATTCCAGAAGGTAAGACAGCAGCCATGGAGAGAGAGCAATCTAACATTTTGAGTTTAGATGACTCTTCATCAGAGTTTGCTGTCTCTCCATTGATGCTGTCTGACCTGCTGTGACCTCCAGCATTTATTGTTTTCAGTACAGATTCCAGCATCTGCAGTAATTTGCTGATACATTTTGTTTAAATGAGTGTTAAGAGTTTTAACTGGTATAGTTATATGTTGATTGTTCATAGTTTTGTTTACCTGTGCCTTGAACCTATTTATTTGTAATAAGTAGCAGTTTGTGAAGTATAGGAACATGGTCCGTGCTGTCTATTAACCTGACTTAATCAGAGATAAATTGTAGACGTTGTGTACTTTGATTAAATTGTTAATTCTTGTGGCAACCCTGCGGTTAGTTAGGCTCAAAGATCAGCACACAATTCCAAGTGTGTCATATTTTCTCCTCTTTAAAGGTCCTTCGTCAGCTGGAATGGAGGATGCATTTGGTTTCTGAACTTTCCTTCTTCATGAATTTTAAATACTTTCTGGATAATAATGCTCTAGATTTCCATACCCTTAGCTGTTTCATCTTCTGGAGTTTTCTTCTAAACCACTCAGTACTTTTCTTCAACCTTGACTGTTTGGGAGACTGCAAAATAGTACTCCTGCTTTACATTACTTTTCTTTCTGAATAGCCTGATTCTGTGACAGAGACCTGCACACTGCCTTTCTAAATCAACTTATTTCTGTCTCTGTCTCCCTGCACCATTAGACATTTAGCCCAATCTTCTCTGTTCTACAATGAAAGCAAAATATTGTGAATGCTGGAAATCTGAAACAAACACCGATAGTGTTGGAGAAATTCGGAATGTCTGGCAGCATCTTTGGAGAAAAAATACAAAGTACATGTTTTGAGTCTGATATGACTTCTGAGGAAGAGTCATACTGGACTCAAAATGCATGTGAATGGACTCTCAGAAAATCTGCACCACTCTCAACTCAGGCGAAACTAAAATTGCCTTTTCCCTCTGTCGCATGTAAAATGCAGAAATACGTAGCAAACTTATAGTTCATGGTGTTTGGATGTCACTGGCTCGGCCTGCATTTATTGCCCTGGACAAGGGTATGGGTGAGTTGGCTCCTTAAATTGCTATGGCATTGGGGCATAGGACAAGCCGCAGTGCTGTTAACAGGCAAGGTCCTGGATTCCGACCCAGTGACGGTGAAGGAATGATAATATAGTTTCAAATTAGGATAACTTGAAGTGGAATTTGCAACTGCTGGTGTTCCTATGCCTCGCTGCTCTTGTCTTTTTGTGTGCTGGAGGCCATGGGTATATGGGGTGTTATCAGAGGAGCCATGATGTCTTACTGCAGTGCAGCTTACAGATGTGATGTGTACATGCTGGTGTGTACCATCTATAAGATGAAGTTGAAAATCAAACAACACCAGGTTATAGTCCAACAAGTTTATTTGAAAATAGAAGCTTTTGGAGTGCTGCCCCATCATCAGATAGCTAGTGGGACAGGATACATAATAGGTCACAGAATTTATAAGTAAAAGATCAAAGTGTTATACAACTGATGTGATGTACTAGACAAACTGAGATGGCTGCAAAATCTTTAATCACTTCGAATGAGGATGCAGATTTCGATTGATTAATATGTAAATCCCAGAATTTCTTTCAAGTCATTGTCCCAAGATAACTTAAGCTTTTATAAAAAAGTGACATCTCCACTCAGACAATGCATTAATAGTATAAGGTTAGGGTCAACGTGATTTTTATTTCCAAAGTAGGAATTTGTAAGATGTCACGTTGATTGACTGTCTATAGATTTTGTGGTTTTTGAACAAAATAGAATGTATCTACAAATACAAATGTGCAAATGCAAATTCACCCTGTGTGCGCACGAGCACAAGTATATGCCTGTGAGAGGGTGTGTGTGTGTGAGAGGGAGAGAATATATGGATGTAGGTTTGATCGCTGAGCTGGAAGGTTCATTTCCAGACGTTTCGTCACCCTACTAGGTAATATTTTCAGTGGGCCTCTGTGCGAAGCACTGTTGATAATTCCTGCTTTCTATTGAGTTGATGTCATTTCCTGTTCTTTTTCCCGTGGTGGTGGTAGATGGGGTCTAACTCAATGTGTTTATTGATAAGAGTTCAGGTTGGAATGCCATGCTTCTGGGAATTCTCGTGCGTGTCTCTGTTTGGCTTGTCCTAGAATGGATGTATTGTCCCATTTGAAGTGGTTTCCTTCCTCATCTGTATGTAAGGATACTAATGAGAGAGGGTCATGTCGTTTTGTGGCTAGTTGGTGTTCATGTATCCTGGTGGCTACTTTTCTGCCTGTTTGTCCAGTGTAGTGTTTGTTACAGTCCTTGCATGGTATTTTGTAAATAACATTACTTTTGGTTTTTGTCTGTACAGGGTCTTTCAAGTTCATTAGCTGCTGTTTTAGCGTGTTGGTGAGTGTGTGGGCTACCATGCTGCCAAGGGGTCTGAGCAGTCTGGCAGCCATTTCCGAGATGTCTTTGATGTAGGGGAGAGTGGCTAGGGTTTCTGGACGCGTTTTGTCTGCTTGTTTGGGTTTGTTGCTGAGAAATCTGCGGACTGTGTTCATTGGGCACCCATTCTTTTTGAATACACTGTATAGGTGATTTTCCTCTGCTCCACCTAGTTCCTCTGTGTTGTATTGTGTGGTGGCTCGTTGGAATAATGTTCTGATACAGTTTCATTTGTGGATGTTGGGGTGATTGCTTCTGTAGTTCAATATTTGGTCCGTATGTGTTGTTTTCCTATAGACGCTGGTTTGAAGTTCCCCGTTGACTGTTTGCTTACTGGCATAAAATTCACTAAAGAGGAGGAAAACAACATATTGCCATTCCGAGATGTTGTTTTCCTCCTCTTTAGTGAATTTTGTAATTGCCATTCCGAGATGTCGCAGTAGAGCGAACAGCCAATGGGGATCATCAAACCAGTGTCTATAGGAAAACAACACATACGGACCAAATATTGAACTACAGAAGCAATCATCCCAACATCCACAAACGAAGCTGCATCAGAACATTATTTCAACGAGCCACCACACACTGCAGTACAGAGGAACTACGCAGAGCAGAGGAAAATCACCTATACAGTTTATTCAAAAAGAACGGTACCCAATGAACACAGTCTGCAGATTTCTCAGCAACAAACCCAAACAAGCAGACAAAACGTGTCCAGAAACCCTAGCCACTCTCCCCTACATCAAAGACATCTCGGAAATGACTGCCAGACTACTCAGACCCCTTGGCATCATGGTATCCCACAAATTCTTTTACAAAACATTTATGTACAAAAAAGAAAGAATAACACCATCAAAACAGAAAATAAGGCAGTACAAAAAAGGCCATAAGACAGTGCCATTGTTATTAAATGATCTATTATTCTACCAAAACAGACATATCTACTTACCTTAAACTAAACTACAAACATATTAAACAAATACTAAAACTAAATTCAAATAACTTAAATTCAGTAATATCTCACTACTTTATTCTATCTCATTCATCATACCTCCACTGAGGCTCCCACCCCTGGGTGCACCATCTACAGTACCCATATTCTTTATTCCCCCAGTTTCTTCCTCCCGGCGTCCCCCAGGCATCCATCACCAGCCTACGCCATTCCATTAGACCTGGTGGTTTTTCTGACTTCCAGTTCACCAGGATGTTCTTCCTTGCACAGTGGAAAGAATATTACACAACCTCTTCCCATGTTCCCCCAGAGAGGGCAAATTTGGCCACCCCAAAAGAAGAAATACTAGATCCACGTTAATTTCAATCCCCAGGATAACTTTAGCTCCCTTACTATAGCATTCCGTATCTCTGGATCTTACAACATGACCAGTAACAGTGTGTGACAGTGTCTATACTAATTTTATATTTGGGACACCCTGATGATACTCCCCTCTCGAACTTCGTTCGCCTCTCTGACGCCATATGAGCCCTGTGTAAGATCTTGCATGGCCTGTGCTCTGTTAATATTGAGATTTTCCTTATATTCTCCCAGATGTCTTCCCAAACCTCCGATGAAATATTTTCTCCTAATTCTCGATTCCACGTCCTACAGAGTCCTTCCATTGTCCCCCAGGACGCGACCTTTTTGTAAATGATATAAAGTACGAGTGAAAGAACACCCGTACATTGGAGTATTCTTTTCTCTACGTCTGATTTGTAACACGAACCAGCAGTGTGGTCTTTCTGTGATATACTTTCTGAGCTGGAAATATTGGAAAAGGTCCCTATTAGACAATCCTTATTTCTGATTTAACTGACTAAATGATATCAGGACCTCCCCCCTCAAATAAGTCTCCCAGACAGAAAGTTCCCTTATTCTCCCATGGCTTAAAGCCAGATTCCATTGTCCCAGGTTTAATTCCTTGCGCTCCCACCAACGGAGTAAATGGTGAAGTCTTAGACAAATTGCCCTCGACTTCCCTCATTATCCTCCAGGCTTTTACTGTATTTAAAATATTTGGACTTTTACACTGTTGGGTCACGGATTTCATCTTGTCCATGAATAATAAATTAATTAAAGGACATCTCGACTGTGAGATCATGTGATTTTAATCTACGTATAAACTGGAAAAATCAGATTGACAATGGTAGCATGCATAAGGAGCTCATAGAGTGCTTTGAAAGAGTTAAATTTACTGCTTAAGCCAATAGATTCTGGAATCAACCAGAGAACAAGTTATATAAGACTTGTGTAACGTAGCAAAGTTAATTGTTGACTACAGAATAAAGCACCCTGAGGTTGCAGCGACAACAATATGATTGGATTGTGAATCCAGTTTGAAAAGGAGAAAGGTTGGTCTCAAACTCCTATTTTAAACATAAATAAGGACAGCCATGTGAGTTTGAAAACTGAACGAGCTTCTGACACTGCAGAGGATAGATTAAAAGAGATGTCATAGTGGATATTTAAGGGCATGTTTCAGAATATGTAGAATAAGTATTTTCCTACAATAAAGAGAAATTTAAAGGGACGGATTTACTACTGTGGTTAACTAAAGAATTTAAGGAAACCATCAAAGTTAGAAATACCTTGCACAAAGGAAGATGGTTGTGATTGTTTGAGATCAGTCATCTCCGCTCCAGAAAAAAATGGAGACTTCAAAAACTGACCGCATTATGTCTGTTCTCCACTTGTCTTACATTCTCTGCCCCATTTCCCACCCTTCACCCCCTCCCCAGCTTTGACTGTGTCTTGTTTACTTTACAGATTCTGTCCCTTTCACTCCTTAATTTACATTCATTTTAGATCCCCTCTTTTTTTTTCTTTCACCACCAGGAACAACCCCTTTGTCTTTTGTATTGGGGTTGTACATTTTCTCCCCTTTTTCCTCCTCTGCCTCTGTCAAAAGGATATTTAAAAAAAAGTATTTTTCAACACCTTCAGTTCTGAAGAAGAGTCATATTAGACTTGAAACATTAACTCTCTTTCTCTGTCTGCAGATGCTGCCAGATCTACTGAGTTTCCCCAGCATTCTCTGAATTTGTAACAGGGAACTGTAGACCAGTTAGCTTGATGTCTGTTGTGCAGAAGGTATCGAAATTGATCATTAAGGAGGTTATACCATCGAAGCCTTGAGAAATCTCTTAATGTATGTTCCCAAATTTGCCTCATTAACTATTAATCTCACCCCGCTCACCTGTTGAAATCAGCAACCCTGTTACCTATAGCATTTTAAAAGCCCATTAGGCATCTGTACAAACATTGGCAATCCAGCATTGCCCCTTACTGGCAATATCATGGCACAGCAGCCACAAAGCCACACTGCTCATGGCACAAAACTGATATTAATTCCACATACAACTGCATTCTCTTATCCTGGTCACTATTTAACCACTATGTCATGTAGTTTACCTGGCCCAGTTACATCCTGTCTAAACACCCTCTAAGTCCTCACTAATTTGTCCTCCAAACCAACTGGAGTCCTGCAATTAATCATTGCCCAGGAACATTACATAGAAGTAATCAGACAATTCCAAACATGTGGTTTGAATTATCAGCAATGTTCATTGACGGACAGATGCGCGTGTACGCGCACACGCACGCGCACACAGTCTGACATGATCGACTGCTATTGTTTATTTCATGATGGTCTTTTTCATCCACTGAATGCTAATTGGATCCTGTCTGCACCTAGCCCACCGGAGTTTGGTCATGTAAGAAGAGCATTCTCCTCCACAATGTCCTTGTTCTTCTTCTTGTTCTCCTAGTTCCTCAGTATTATTCACATTGTCTTATTGCCTGCTCCATTTGTGCAGAGTACAGCACAGTAGAGTGAGGCAGCATATTCTGTCAGGACTATACTGGCAAGTCTCCCACAGACTGTTCAAAGTACTACAACAGTATCTTTATCATCTGTGCCCCAACGGCCTGGGTTGCAGCATGTGCACCAATCCAGTGAAGGTATTGCACAAACTGTGTGTGACCAACACATTACGTCAAAAAGAGGTGTCCTGCACTTCAGCCCTCTTCCCATCCCGGACCCACATTGGTCATTCAATTTAAATCTTTCAGTGAAGTGCATCATAATAATTATGACATGAGATGGAAATTTCTCCCTCCTCTCACAGCACCCTCAGAGTTTTACAAGTGATGGGATGCTTTCAGCCACCTTTTGCACTGTTTTACTTTATTGTCACTAAGTCATTGCCACGAGCTGCTCGCCATTGAGTTGACAGCGTTAGATTTGCAAGAACAATGGCATGGTGAAAATTGCCAATGACCAGCATTTGAATCCTCTGCTCATTCACTTCGCATGCATTGCAAATGGTTGAAGAAATGTTTGGAAATTAAATGTAACTGGAATTTGTAATTACATGCTTCATCTATTAGCCCCTTCAATGTCCTGGAATCCAGCAGAGGCTACAATATGATTCTATATGCTTCCAGTCCATAAAATTTGTTTCCTTCATTCCTTTAAGATACTTTAGTAATTTTATACTCTGCGCAGAATTGTAACAGCTAAATTCAGACAGTGAGCCGACAACCCTGAGAAAACACCTGCTTCCATTATTGATCTGATTGCTGAGTACCAAAGAATTATCTTAGTTATTTACAAGCCAGAATATTTGGTATTTTCATACATAAAATCATAATGAAGTCACCTGCCATATGTCGAAATATAGGACACATAAACTTCTCCTTTTGATAAATGAATAGGACATGATGTGGTGCTAAACTTAACACAGTTTTAGGATCTGAAGAATAGAGGAGCTGAAATTCACATAATCAGCATTTCTTAAAATGTTCTGGTTATTGTCACTGCAATAGAATTTTGTTGTTCAGGAAGATATTGTGGGCGGCACGGTGGCACAGTGGTTAGCACTGTTGCCTCACAGCGCCAGAGACCCGGGTTCAATTCCCGACTCAGGCGACTGACTGTGTGGAGTTTGCACGTTCTCCCCGTGTCTGCGTGGGTTTCCTCCGGGTGCTCCGGTTTCCTCCCACAGTCCAAAGATGTGCAGGGTCAGGTGAATTGGCCATGCTAAATTGCCCGTAGTGTTAGGTAAGGGGTAAATGTAGGGGTATGGGTGGGTTGCGCTTCGGCGGGTCAGTGTGGACTTGTTGGGCCGAAGGGCCTGTTTCCACATTGTAATGTAATCTAATCTAATCATATTGTCAGTTAGATTTATTTCTCTCTTTGAATCTTTCTTTACCTGTCGTAAAGTGCTTCATGTTGGAGTGAGCTTTGATTATGTAAACTGTTGAAGTAATGTTTTACACATCTAAGGTGTTCACTAATCTCTTAAAATCTTTTTTTCAAATCTGTCTGGATTGTCACCTGCAGCCTGGCATCAAGGTCAGTAACCATTTTTATAAAGGTGCTTGATGTCCTTTTTGTCTTAGTGCTGGAAATAAAACATAGTTTTAGACTAACAAATTGTAAAAATACTGAAAATTTATCAGTCACGACTTGCCTTTTTACAGTTATTTTTCTTCCTTGTAACTCAATCTGTATTTAACTAAGTAACTGAATCAGCCAAACAAAAACTAAAGCATGTGTGTGAATCCTTAAATTATCCACCAGTGAAAAAAGCAGCTGAATTTAGGTGGTCCACATTCTATATTTGCCCTTTTTTTGTGCTGAAAGGAAAGAGAAGCTGGGGAAGAAATAGATATTCTGTTGTACCTTTACATACTTAGATTTTAAATTGATTCAAAAAATACAATTACTGCATAGGTGATGGCTTTGTGGTATTATGATTAAACTTCTAATCCAAAGATTCAGGAAATGTTCTGGTGAAAAAATAAAGTGAAAGAACTGCAGATGCTGTAAGTCTAAAACAAAAAGTAGAAATTGTTGGAAAAGCTGAGCAGGTCTGACACATCTGTAGAGAGAAATCAGTGTTAACATTTCTGGTCCAGTGACGCTCCCTCAGAACTGGTTTGGTGGGTTTCAGTTGCCACCACCAAGTTTGGTTGGCCCCAGCGCTGTTGATTCAGCAGGTTGATTTCTAAATGACATGGCTAGTAGACTGGGCTTGCTGCAGGTGGTGAGGGAAAAATATTCCTGACCTCATCCATGGCATCTGCTTTCCGTAGATGTATCTGCCCATGACTATTAGTAGCAGTGACCACTGTACAGTTCCTGTGGAGACAAGTAGGCAAAGTCCCACCTTCACATTGAGAATGCATCACATTGTGTTCTGTGGTACTGTTATCAAGTTAAATGGGTCAGACATTAAGCAGAACACATAACTGAAGACTGAGTATCCATGAGGCACTGTGGGCCATCAGCAACAGCAGAATCATACTCCACAATCTGCAATCCCATGGCTAGGAATATCCCCCACTCTACCATTACCATGAAACTGCAATTAACCATGGTTCAATGGAGTGTGCAGGAGAGCGTGCCAGGATTAACATTAGGCATAGCTAAAAATGAGGTGTCAACATGGTGAAGCCACAAAACAGTACTATTTGCAATCCATAATAAATGGCATATGCAGCAATTGATGGATGAGGTTAAGTGATTCTCAAACTAGATCCAAGTCCTGCCACATAGAGTTGTGAATGGTGGTAGACATTTGAACAAGCGACTGGAGGAAAAGGCTTCACAAATATCGCCATCCTCAATGATGGGAGAGTCCAACACATCGGTATAAAAGATAAGACTGAAGCATTTGTAACAGTTCTCATTAGAAATACCTGGTGGATGATCCACCTTGGCCTCCTCCAGAGATCTTCAGCATCACAGACAGCAGTCTTCAAGTCAATTCAATTCACTCTATATGATATCAGGAAATGGCTAGTGGCATTGGGTAGTGGAAAGGCTATGGGCCCTGACAACAGCATTGAAGATATGTGGTTCAGAACTTGCTGCATCCCCTGCCAAGCTGTTCCAGTACAACTACAATAATGGCATCTAACTGACAATGTGGAAAATTACCTAGGTATGTCCTGTCCAGACAACACAGGGCATGAGTCTACACTTGATCATCAGTGAAGTGATAGAAAAGGTCATTATCACTGATGTTCAGTTTGGGTTCTCCACACCACTCAGCTCTTGACCTCATTGCAGCCTTAATTTAAAAGTGCACAGGAGAGCTTGGTTCTAGATATGAGGTGAGTATGTTTACCCTTGATATCAAAACCATATTTGGCATTAAGAAGCTGGAGCAAAACTGAAGTTAGCAGTAATCAGGAAACCTTCTGCTGGTTGGAACATATATAGATGATGGTGGTTGTTTAAGGTCTGTCATCTCAGCTCCAGGACATTGCTGCAGGAGTTCCGCAGTGTAGATACTTTCTTTATCAAACTATTTAGAGGTGTTACGCACAGAGTTAATGAGGCTTGAATCCATGCCTCCTGGGCCAGAGGTAGGGAAACTGCTGTAGCCCACTTTGTCAGGGAAGTGTCCCAGGCCTATCAGCTACAGGTGCTTCATCATTCACCTTCTCTCCATCATGTGGTCAGAAGTGATATGCTGTCATGAGTGAACAATGTTCACCATTTGTAACTCTTTGGATACTAAAGTAGTCTTTTTTCAAATACAGCAAGACCAGGACAATATCCAAGCTTGGACTGAAAAGAGGCAAGAAATATTCGTGCCACACAAATGCCAGAGAAGGCCCATCTCCAGCAAGATAGAATCTAACCATGGTCTCTTGACATTCACTGTTGTTAATGTCACTGAATCCCCCACTCCCAATATCCTGGGGTGAGACTTGACTAGAAACTGAATTGGATTACCTATAGAAATACTTGGGCTATCAAAGTAAGTCAGAGGATTGGAAATCTGCAGCAAGTGATTTATTTCCTGACTAGCCAGTGCTTGTCCTCCATCCACAAGGCACAAATCAAGAGTGTGACATGAGCAGTACAGCTCCACTAACACTCAAAACTAGGCACCATCCAGGACAAAGCAGATCACTTGATTTGTACCACATCCACTCCCTCCACCACCAATGCTGAGTAATGGCAATGTGTACCATTTACAAGGTATATTGCAGAAATTTGCCAAGGTTCCTTAGAGCATCTTACAAATCTATGACCACTTCTTTCTAGAATGGCAAGGGAAGCAGATACATAGACACCACAACTTGCCATTGCCCTTCTGACCCACTGATATTTCTGAATTAGAAAGATATCACCGTTCCTTCACTGTCACTGGCTCAGCACCCTGGAACTCTCTTCCTCATCTGACTACAGTATGTGGACTGCAACAGTTCAAGGAGGCAGCTCATCGTCACTTTCTCAAAGGCAATTGGGGAAGGCCAATACATGCTGGCTGAGCCAGCATTGCCCACCTGCAATATATGAATGAAAAAAAAATGAGTCAAGCAGGAAATTGAAACATCACAGGGCTTGAGACATATGCCAAGAATGAATGAAAACCAACAGTTTTCAGCTCAAGTTGTTTACTGTGACCAAAAAGGTTTTCAGCAGGCTGTGACAGTTTTGTTCGCTCACTCTGGGAAGTGTTGAAAACCATTAATAAATTTCTTTCTTTTAGCTGGTTGAAATATCTTGCAAAATAAATTCCTGAATCTTCAACTGTCCAAAGATTTTATGCTGGGGCCACATTGCAATATTTGTCTCACTCACAAGACTACTGAAAAAATTTCTGAAAGATAATGTTATACAAAATTACCTTGCTGCTCAGCAAAACAACAAAATAAGTTCATTTTTTGAACCAGCTACAAATGAAAAGTTTCATTTTTGTTAGCTTGCTTTCTTGTCACAATATTTAATGGATTTAATGGAACATCTGGCATTGTATGTGTGCTTGCATAAATAGTAAATATTTGCTCATATGCTTGCTTCGGATTTATTTGCCTTGGAGATAAGGAGGCCATTCAGTCCATCAAGTCTGCTCTGCCACGCAATGAGACATGGATCTGAATCCTCAAGTCCACTTTCCTGTCTTTTCACCATAATCCGTGAATCCCTTACTGACTTATAAATCTGTTATCACTGCCTAAAGTATACTTAGTGACTCAGCCTCGATAGCCCTCTGCAGTAAAGAATTCCACAGATCCATGATGCTCTGACAAAAGAAATTGCTTCTCATCTCTGTCTTAAATTTGTGATCCCTTATGCTGAGATTATGACCTCTGGTCCTCAACTCTCCCACAAGTGGAAACTAAAATTCTGCATCTACCTTGTCAAGTCCCTGAAGAATCTTTTAGGGTCACATCTCATTCTTCTATATTCTAACAAGTACAGGCCCAATCTACTCAACCTCTCCTCATAATACAGTTCCTGTGCACCTGGTATCAGCCTAGCAAATCTTCATATATCTTTCCCTAGTTAAGAGGCCCAAAACTGTTCGCAGCATTCCAGCTGAAGGCTGACTAGTGCCTTGTACAGTTTTAGCAAAACCTCCCTACTTTTATTCTCCATTCCTTTTGAAATAAAGGCCAACATATTTCTTGCCTGTCCTAATGCACGCTGAACTTGGATGAGGACTAGTGACTCATGGATGAGGACTCCCAAATCTCTCTGTTCTGTTGCTTTATACAGTCTTTCCCTGTTTATGTAATGTTTAGCCCCTGTATTTTTCCTGTCAAAGTGGATAAACTCACATTTCAATATTATAGTCTATCTGCCAAGGTTGTGCCTACTCACATAACCTGCCTGTGTCTCTCTGAACTCTTTGTATCGCTACTTGCTTCCCACTTATTTTTCTATCTTTCGCAGACTTGCCGATAAGTACATTCACTCCTCTCGTCCAAGTCGTTAATATATGTTGTAAATAATTATAGCCTTAGCACTGACCTCTATGGCAATCCACTAGATATAGATTGTCATTCTGAAAATGATGTTCCTTACGCCAACTCTGTCTTCTATGAGTTAATCATGGTAATATTCCATGCTAATTTACTACCTGTAATGACATAGGCACTTATTAAGTTATCTAATGTATGGTACCTTATGAAACTTGATATTGTTGCACATTTGGGCCACCTAAGGAAGTAACCAGGTTGACTGCAACTTTAATCTCTGTTAAAAATTTGTGTAAGTAAATTGCAAGTAGATAAATTAGAAATTATTTAATTTTATGAGCTTCTTTCATGAAGTGTAAAACCTCTTCCACTCTACAAACTACAAACAGGCTAAACCAGCAAAATGGCAGGCAGTATGGACATTCCATTATATAATAATCCTGACAATAGCAGCCATCACAAACTTTCATGCCTCGCAGTTTTGCCATATTAATAGTAAGGCAGCCGCTAAGACTTTGGGCTGATGCTCTCAGCTGGCTCTATTGGTCCAGTTTCATCATATTTGTCATCCACTCCAGTGCTATACCTGCTTCCAGTAGGTTGTAACTCTTGAGTAATTGGAGTACTTAGGCTAGAACTTTATCTAGAGTTACTGAATTATTTCTTGCAGTTCAAAATTTTCAACCTACTTTGTTCTTGCTGTATAGGTTGTTTTCCTATAACGCGCATTTAGTCAACACAACTTGGCTGTAATGCGCTTGGTGAATTGGGAAGCGATTTTAAAAAAAATGCAAACTCCGATTGGCTGTCACGAGATTTTATCCCCGGTTACCTTAAGACCACTCTGTTTTTCTTTCGGTCAAGCAAAGGAGGTTGGATGACAGGCCAAATTTTTTCTGATGTTTTCGAGGGTGTTTTTGGAAATTATTGCAGGAGAAAAGATTTGGATTTCAAGATTCCCCTCATTCTGGTCAATGCACTAAGCCATCCTCCCACCATTTAGTGAGCTTTCTGAAAACATCAAAGTGCTATTTCTACCTCTGAAGCCCCCTCATTCAACTCATGGACCAGGATATAATAGCAGTTTTTAAAGCTTATTATTTAAGGCGTATAGTCAGGAAGCTGATTGCAGCTACTGAGCAGGATAACGAGGACAGTGTTTTTCAAGTTTGGAAGAACTTTAACATTAAGAATGCTATTGACATCATTGTGGAAGCCTGGGGTGATGTCAAAGGACTGCTTGCATGCAATTTTGTTGAAGCTTCTCCCAGATTTTCTTCATGATTTTTAAGGTGTTGAACCGCCATAAGACCATAAGACATAGGAGTGGAAGTAAGGCCATTCAGCCCATCGAGTCCACTCCGCCATTCAATCATGGCTGATGCGCATTTCAGCTCCACTTACCAGCGTTCTCCCCGTAGCCCTTAATTCCTCTAGACAACAGGCACCTTATCAAAGGCCTTTTGAAAGTCTAGATAGATCACATCCACTGGGTTTCCCTGGTCTAACCTATTTGTTACCTCTTCAAAAAATTCCAACAGGTTTGTCAGGCCTGTCCTCCCTTTACTAACTCCATGTTGACTTGTTCTAATCAGACTCTGCTCTTCCAAGAATTTAGAAACCTCATCCTTAATGATGGATTCTAGAATTTTACCAACAACCGAGGTTAAGCTGATTGGCCTATAATTTTCCATCTTTTGCCTTGATCCTTTCTTGAACAAGGGGGTTACAACAGGCATCTTCCAATCATCCGGGACCTTTCCTGACTCCAGTGACTCTTGAAAGATCTCAACCAATGCCTCTGCTATTTCCTCAGCCTCCTCTCTCAGAACTCTAGGGTGTATCCCATCGGGGCCAGGAGATTTATCACTTTTAAGACTTTTTAACTTTTCTAGCACTGTCTCTTTCGTAATGGCAACCATACTCAACTCAGCCCTGTGACACCCTTTAATTTTTGGGATATTGCTCATGTCTTCCACTGTGAAAACTGATGCAAAGTACTTGTTAAGTTCTCCTGCTAGTTTCTTATCTCCCATCACTAGGCTTCCTGCATCAGTTTGAAGTGGCCCAATGTCTACTTTTGCCTGTCGTTTGTTTCTTATGTACTGAAAGAAACTTTTACTATTATTTCTAATATTACTGGCTAGCCTACTTTCATATTTGATCCTCTCATTTCTTATTACACTCTTTGTTATCTTCTGTTTGCTTTTGTATCCTTCCCAATCTTCTGATTTCCTACTGTTCTTAGCCACTTTATAGGATCTCTCTTTTTCTTTAATACATTTCCTGACTTCCTTTGTCAGCCAAGGTTGTCTAATCCCTCCCCGGTTAATCTTTCTTTTCTTGGGAATGAACCTCTGTACAGTGTCCTCAATTATACCTACAAACTCCTGCCATTTTTGCTCTGCTGTCTTCCCGGTTAGCCTCTGCTTCCAGTCTATTTTAGTCAGTTCCTCTCTCATGCCCTCATAATTACCTTTATTCAACTGTAACACTATTACATCCGATTTTGCCTTCTCCCTTTCAAACTCCAGCCTGAACTCTACCATATTATGGTCGCTATTTCCTAAGGGTTCCCTTACTTTAAGATCTTTTATAGAGTCTGGTTCATTGCAAAGCACTCGGTCCAGAATAGCCTGCTCTCTTGTGGGCTCCATGACAAGCTGTTCCAAAAATCCATCCTGTAAGCATTCCATGAATTCCCTTTCTTTAGATCCACTAACATTATTTACCCAGTCCACCTGCATATTGAAGTCTCCCGTGATCAATGTAACCTTGCCTTTCTGACATTCCTTCTCTATTTCCCGGTACATGTTATGTCCCTGGTCCTGACCACTGTTAGGAGGTCTATACACAACTCCAATTCTGTTTTTTTTGCCTTTGTGGTTCCTCAATTCCACCCACACAGACTCCACATCATCCGACGCTATGTCATTCAATACCATAGATTTAATTTTGTTCTTAACTAACAAGGCAACCCCACCCCCTCTGCCCACCTCTCTGTCTTTTTGATAAGTTGAAAAACCATGGAGGTTTAACTGCCAGTCCTGACCCCCCTGTAACCAAGTCTCTGTGATGCCTACTACATCATAATCATTCACTATTATCTGTGTCATTAGTTCATCGGCTTTGTTATGTATGGTACGAGCATTCAGGTAAAGTGCCTTAATGCTAACTTCCTTATCATTAGAGATTTTGGAAGTCATATGTCCTAAGTTATCCTTGCTTTTTACTGTATTCTCAGTCTGCCTCAATTTTAAATCCGCCTGGAAACATGCTATCCTGCTGCTTATCTTGCCATTTACCTCCATACTCCCTGTCGCTTTGACTTTCCCTTCCCCCCAACTCAGAAGTTTAAAGTCCTACTGACCATCCTATTTATCCTCTTCGCTAGAATATTGGTACCTGATCGGTTCAGGTGGAGACCGTCCCAATGGTACAGATCCCCCCTGTTCCAAAACTGATGCCAATTCCCCATGAAGTGGAATCCCTCTTTCCCACACCAATCCCTTAGCCACGTGTTTACTTGCCTAATTTTCTTGTCCCTATGCCAATTGGCACGTGGCTCGGGCAGTAATCCGGAGATTATGACCCTTGAGGACATGTGCTTCAATTTCCTGCCTATTGCCCAAACAGGTCCTCCACCTTAGTCTTGCCTATGTTGTTGGTACCAACGTGGACCACAACAACTGGATCCTCCCCCTCCCGCTCCAATATCCTTTCAAGCCGGTCGGAGATGTCTCGCCCCCTGGCACTGGGCAGGCAACACACCATGCGAGACTCCCGATCCGGCTTGCAAAGGATACTATCTGTCCCCCTAATTATAGTATCCCCTATAACCACTACTTGTCTATTAGCTCCCCCCTCTTGAATGGCCTTCTGGACCATGGTGCCTTGGTCAGTTGGCTCATCCTGTCCAGAGCCCTTTTCCTCATCCGAACAGAGAGCAAGAATCTCGTATCTGTTGGACAAGGTCAAGGGCTGAGACTCCTGCACTCCTGAACTCAGGCTCCCCCTGTCTGCCTCACTTACAGTCACACTCTTTTGTGCCTGATCACTAGCTGAATGTGAATTACTTAATCTCCCAGGTGTGACTGCCTCCTGAAACAAAGCATCCAGGTAACTCTCCCCCTTCCGGATGTGCCGCAGTGTTTGAAGCTCAGATTCCAGATCATCAACTCTGATCCGGAGTTCTTCCAGCAACCAACACTTGCTGCAGATGTGGTCACTGCCGTTCACAATGGGATCAGCCAGCTCCCACATCATACAGCAACAGCACATCACCTGCCCAGCCATCTCTGCTTAGTTAGTTAATTACTTACTTTGTACAAGTATGAGTTAGAATACCTTCTGATACCTCTCTGCTATAGTTTTTTTTACCCTAATTAAGGACTTGATGTATACACACACAAAAAAAACGAAGTAAATTTTTAACTAGTCCCTGGTAAAGGAATAAAAATCCTTACCTTAAAAGAAAAAGCAGAGTAGTTAAGGAGGTTAGAGGAGGAGGGTGGGTGGGAGATACTACAGGTGTAGATTCTCGGGTTTAGCCGCCTTCCTGGCTTATATACTCACTTTTCCTTCCCGGCTGCCCTCTGCTTGCCGTCACTTCCTCTGCTGCTCCCGCTCTTTCTGTGGAGAGAGAGTAAAAAAAAACACACCGCTGCCTGCTACAGGTAAGCAATTTTAAAACAAACTGTCTTATCTTTGCTGTAGTCTCCCGGGTTCGCTTTTACTTCGACGCTGCTCCCACTCAAATGACCGTTCGTGTCAAGGGGTGAGTATTTATACTCACTTTTCCTTCCCGGCTGCCCCTCTGCTTGCCGTCACTTCCTCTGCTGCTCCCGCTCTTTCTGTGGAGAGAGAGTAAAAAAAAACACACCGCTGCCCGCTACAGGTAAGCAATTTTAAAACAAACTGTCTTACCTTTGCTGTAGTCTCCCGGGTTCGCTTTTACTTTGATGCTGCTCCCACTCAAAGGAGCTTCCAGCAATCAAAGAATATTGTGTTGCTCTTGCAAAGCAAGTTGGCTTTGAAAAAGTGGAGACTGATGTTAAACAACTTGTTGCTGCAGGGGAAATTGAAGCTCGAGATGAAGATGATAGAGTGCAGCACCACAAGAACTTTCCACCTCTCTTTTGTTTTCTATCCTGATGGGAAATTGAGAAACAGGTTGCAGTTCTTAGAAGACAATGACTACATTGCAGAATGCAGCAGGACAGCAGCAAAACTAGATGCCTTTTTTTAAGCCAACCCCAAAGAAACAGTCCGAGGACAATGAACCATAGCTGACTACTTCTGGACTAAATATTTTCTTTCTTCATAACCCTGCACCCAGAACTGCGCTTGAAAGTAGTGATGATGCTGACAATGAACCTCAGTCCCTGTCTTAGTACAGTACTGTAACTCAGCAAACTCAGAAATCCCTTAAAGTATTAAGTTTATTCTATTATTTCATTAAAATATATCATTTTAATATGTATACGGTGCTATCGTTTGTGTTAGGCTACCTTCTATTTTTGTTACGATTTTCACTGATACGTTTGGGAGCTCACCCCAAATTTGTTTATCCCATGGCCCCCGTTATTTCTATTGTGCAATTTTCTACAACATGAGGTAGCTCGAGAATACAACTACCGCGTTTGGAGTAGAACAGACTGAAGGTCATTTTTGTCACTGGAGCTTAATGGTGAACAACTGGTGATTGGGAATTCAGATTTTTCTGTTTTAAAAAAACGTTGTGGTAAATATTGGGGTATAGCTAATGGTTTCAGTGCAGACTTTCATTCAGCTGTTTGTCAATTATAAATTATTTATCAAAACTAGAGTCACCAAAAAATCCAGTGGCGTATCTGGGAGAAATGTCTTGGCCTAAAGAAGCATAAAAATATGGAACGTATTACTCGGTGGAGTATTTTTGACAAAAAGCATGGATATATTTAAGGGGACATGAAATAAAGGAAAAATAGTGTTAAGCAAAGAGAAATATGGAGGGGACTTGTCTGAATCATAAATGTTAGCATAGCTCAATTCGGGTGGATGGCCTGTTTTGCACCAGAGAGTTAATATGTATAGTTAGTAAAGAATTAAGAGCAAAATTCAAGCAGTCATGATAATCTAAAAATTCTAAAACAATGCATCGATGATTTTGGAAATTGCAGCTAAACTGTACACTTTTTTGTAAATTTATTTTTGTTTTTCTATCATGGCATTCATTTTTACTAGAGCAGCAGCAGCACATGTGTGATAAAGATGGTGCTTTAGAGGCTCACGTTATCATAGAGACCCTACAGTATGGAAACTGGCCATTTGGCCTAACACCTCCGCACCGATCCTCCAAAGAGTAACCCAACCAGACCCATTCCCATAATGCTCTACTTTCCCCTAACTAATGCACCGAATCTATACATCCCTGAACATTCTGGGCAATTTAGCATGGCCAATTCATCTAACCTGCACAGCTTTGGACTGTGGGAGGAAACTGGACCACCCGGAGGAAACTCACGCAGACACAAGAAGAATATACAAACTCCACACAGACTGTTACCCGAGGCCGGAATTGAAGCCGGGTCCCTGGTGCTGTGAGGCAGCAGTGCTAACTACTGAGCCACCATGATAGGCAATCTCACTTCCTATATATCCCATTATGGTGCTATAAGTTTACTTTGTAAATTAACAGGAATTGATCTAATGTTCAATAATGTTTAATGAAATGTTTCTGGATTCAGAAATATTATTGAAAACAAGGTATTTACTGAGATATTTTTGGCACCACTTCAATTTTATCACAAAAATGTTGTCAGACCTTTATAGTAAAGCTAAACACTAGTATTAAAGCTAGAATAAATTGCGCTTTTAAAAACTTTCTTTGGTTTCTTAACATGTACCATTGCAACTGCTCAAATTATTTCATGTCTGAAAGCACTACAATTTTCCATTTCTTTGTTGTTTATTTTGTGGTTTATTATTCAACCCTCAAGATGAGTAGAAAACCTGAAATAGCATGAAAAAAAGTCAACTTTCGAAGAAGAAACCAGTGAAGAATTTAAGCTGGACATTTCTGTTTGTAAACTTCTTGCTGGATATTCAGGAAACAGACTGTAGGCATTTGTTTGAAGAAGTAAAGGACAGTATGCTTTTTGTTGCTGAGATTGGGACTCTTGGAAAAATCTATGTAACTAGGTGGGGAATGTTAAAAGGCTTTGCTACATTTAGTCAGACGGTTGCTGTGTTCTTTGACCACATGAAACACAGCCTGAATACCTGTAAGAAGGCAAGCATGTTCAGTACAAAAATAAAATTGAGACACTTTGGACCAGGAGAGGTCTTCAAGGTGAGTCCTAATCTCAGCAACAAAAAGCATACTGTCCTTTGCTTCTTCAAACAAATGCCTACAGTCTGTTTCATAGAACATAGAACAGTACAGCACAGAACAGGCCCGTGGGCTGAAGGGCCTGTTCTGTGCTGTACTGGTCTATGTTCTATGAAACAGACTGTAGGCATTTGTTTGAAGAAGTAAAGGACAGTATGCTTTTTGTTGCTGAGATTAGGACTCAGCTTGAAGATCTCTCCTGGTCCAAAGTGTCTCAATTTTATTTTTGTACTGAACATGCTTGCCTTACAGGTATTCAGGCTGTGTTTCATGTGGTCAAAGAACACAGCAACCGTCTGACTAAATGTAGCAAAGCCTTTTAACATTCCCCACCTAGTTACATAGATTTTTCCAAGAGTCTGGAATATTTAAATGAAAAGTGTGTGTTCAGAAGATTTGATTGATCATTTACAGCTATGATTTTTAAGGTTATTAACTGAGTTTTGGTCTCTTTAAACCTGTAGTTATTCAAGAAACTTATACATGAAAGCTATGACAGGATAATTATCTAGTTTGGGCAACCAAGAATATTGGTCAATTGTTTGTTTGTTTGTTTTCATTCCAAATATTTTTAAAGTTTTCTTATATATTACTGAAGTATATCTAAAACCTTTGGCAATGCATTACTTATTTCATAGCTTCACAGAATCACACAGTGCAGGAGGCAGTGAAAGAACTGCAGATGCTGTGGATCAGAAGCAGAAACTGAAGTTGCTGTAAATATTCAGTAGGTCTGGCAGCATCTGTAAAGAGAAATCAGACTTAACGTTTCTGGTGCCGTGACCCTTCCTCAGAACATAAAAGGAGGCCATTCAGTTTTTTTATAGCTGAGTAATTCAATGTTCTCTATCCTCTCCCTATAACCTTTTTTTTTAAGTTAAGTATCTAATTTCTCCCCTTAAATCTGTGATTGAAGCTGTATCAGGCAGCAAATTCTAGGCTCCAACTGCTCAGTGTGAAGATTTTACTCCTCATGGCTCCATTACTACTTTGGCCAATTTCCTATAATCTATGCCCTTACGTTTTTTTATCCTTCCACCAGTGAGAATATGCTGCCATACCCTTGCCTTTTAAAAATAAGAAAAAGTTGGGATCTAGGCGATCTTCTTAATATATTTTGAGGGGCTTTCGTCTTATCCATGACACAGTGAAGCAAATTTCCAAGATATAGTGCTGGATTCTGAGCATTTAAGAGGAAATTGAAACTTCCAGTGATTAACTTAAAGAAATATGCCACTATATTGCATGTTTATGGACAAAAACAAGCTTCACTGTCTTTTTTAAAAAAAGAACAAGCTGTACTGATAACACTGATACTGTTCTTTTCTTAAGACTTGTAATTAGCTTTTGATTTCGTAATTTTAATATCTCCGAGTTTCTTTCTGCAGTTTTAGATCCGGATTAAATCTATCATCTTTTTAATCAAATCAAATATGCTTCAGTACTCCGAAATTTTATTTCTTCTCATTGTTCCAGCTACTTTTGTGATTTTAAAGGAATCCTTCTGTTAGCTTTTGGATAAGAGAACTTCTAACTTCCCTTCAAAATTAATATCTGTGGATTTTGCAGCTCAAGCTTGGACCCTGCTACATTTGTGCTCAATGACTTATAAATCATGAGCACCCTTGGTTTCTGCTGGCCTGTATGCTCCTTGGAGGAGAAAGTGAGGACTGCAGATGCTGGAGATCAGAGTTGAAAAGTGTGGTGCTGGAAAAGCACAGCAGGTCAGGCAGCATCCAAGGAGCAGGAGAATTGATGTTTCTGGCATAAGCCCTTCATAACAAATGTGGGTGGTTGAGGGTGTGGGTAGGGGTGAGAGATAAATAGGATGGGTGTGTGGGGCTGGGGGAAAGGTAGATGCAGGTGGGAGGTGATGGTGATGGTGATAGGTCGGAGCAGACGGTGGAGCGGATAGGTGGTAAGGAAGATGGACAGGTAGTACAGTTCAAGAGGCTTGGATCTGGGATGAGGCGGGGTGGAGGGGAGATGAAGAAACCGGTGAAATTGACTGATGCCGTGTGGTAGGAGGGTTTCAAGGCAGAAGATGAAGCATTCTTCCTCCAGGCGTCGGATGGCTTGAATTTGGCTGTGGAGGAAGCCCAGGACTTGTCCTTAGCAGAGTGGGAGAGGGAGTTGAAGTGGTCAGCCACAGGGCAGTTGGATTGTTTGATGCATGTGTCCCAGAGATGTTCTCTGAAATGTTCCGCAAGTTTCTTCCCAGTGTAGAGGAGAGCAATGGCCACAATAGCTGAGGGTGTTTGGATGTGCAGGAAAATCTCTGCCAGATGTGGAATGATCCTTTGGGGAGGTGAGGGGGGCATTGTGGGCACAGGTTTTACACCTCTTTCGGCGGGAAGGGAAGGAGCCGGGAGTGGAGGGTGGGTTGGTGGGAGGCGTGGATCTAACAAGGGAATAGTCTCTATGGAATGCTGATAGGGATGGGGAGGGAAATATATCTCTCAGGTGGTGGGGTCTGACTAGGTGGCAGAAATCGCAGAGGATGATGCACTGTATCCGGAGATTGGTGGGGTGGAAGGTGAGGACTTGGGTGGTGAGGGGGGAGTGGTTCTATCCATGTTGCAATTGGAAGGGTGGGTTTCAAGGGCGGAGGTGCAGCAAATGGAGGAGATGCGCTCGAGGGCTTTGTTGACCATATGGGAAGGGAAATTGCAGTTCTTGAAATAGGAGGCCATCTCGGATGTTCTGGAGTGGATTTGCTCCTCTTGGGATCAGATACAGTGGAGGTGGAGGAATTGCGAGTAAGGGATAGTGTTTTTACAGATTGAGGTGTGGGAGCAGGTTTAGTCCAGGTAGGTGAGGGTGTTGGTGGGTTTGAAGTAGATATCCGTGTTGAGTTGGTCACTGGAAATGATGACAAAGATGTCCAGGAAGGGGAGGGGGGGTGTCTGAGATGGTTCAGGTGAACTTGACGTCAGGGTGAAAGGCGGCTGTGAAGTTGATGAACTGTTCCACCTCCTCGTGGGAGCACGAGGTGGTGCCGATACAGTCGTCAATGTAGTAGAGGAAAAGGTGGAGAATGGTGCCAGTGTAACTGCAGAAGATAGACTGTTCCATGTCTCCAATGATGAAGCTGGCATAGCTGGGCCCTATGGAGGTGCCCATGGCTACCCTACGGTCTGATGGAAGTGGGAGGATTCAAAGGAGAAGTTGTTGAGGGTGAGGACTAGTCCAGCCAATCAAATAAGTATGTCGGTGGAAGGGTACTGGTTGGGTTAGTGGGAAAGGAAGAACCGGAGGGCTTGGAGGCCTTCGCCATGGCGGATGGATGTGTGCTCCTTGACCTAGCTTTCAACAGGATAGATTACTTTCTCCTAGTCTGCAGCCACACTTCGCTGCCTTTTACCAGGAGGTCTCTGTAGATATCTTTTTGCTTCAAATTGGGCAAATCTTCCAGCCTCTACCTCTTCTGAGCTCTTGTCTCCAAACTGCGAATGACTTCTGTGTGGTGAACATTAAGTTTTGCATTTTATTTCTGCTCAAGGTAGAGGCCTGGCTAACGCTAATTACCTTTCTTTCTTTCTGTGTATCATAATTTCAACTATTTGTTCAACTGAGCAAAAACACAGATACACCAAAAGCAGAAAATGTACCTCCTGTATAGCCTATCTCCACAGTAATGAGGTGTACCTGGGATGTTTCCATATACTGGGGATGGGGGTGTGTTATGGACTAGGTCAGACCCCCTCAAAACATTTCAAGAAAGTAGCCCAGATTCTAACTTCCCTAGTTGTTTTAAGGAGGTATAAAGTGGATACTCCAGGAGAAAATCTGTTGGTCAAACTGCATACCCCATAAACACCCCTTGGCACAAAAGGTAAAATCAAAATACTGGGTCTAACACGAGAGATTTCAGACAGAGAAGGTGAGCATAGACATGCTTCTTTGGTCCAACACAAAACACAACTGTGCCAAAACCAAACCAAACTGGAGCGCTGGCAACTCCGATTGTGTGTTTTTCTTTAAAACTTGAAAGCCTTTTGCTGAGGCAGTGTCTGTTAGCTATAATCAAACTGGAATTAAAGCCTTTCAACTTAGACTTTTCAGAGTCTGTATCTTTTACGACCTCTCTGGAAAAAAAATAAGGACACCATAACCTTGTTGAAGGAGCAGCATCATGACAAGTGGAACAGGCATCTGTGGAGGGCCAGGGGAGTGGGTGTCTGTGGGGCAGCAGATGCCTGTGGGGTGGAAGTCTGTTCAGCCTTTACACCTCTACAGATGGAAGTCAGTGCACCCCAATGTTCCTTGATGCTCCCTATGATATTGTATGGTTCCAGCCATTCAGCTTCCAACTTCCCAACTACAACAACCAATTGCCCCAGTCTCTGTGACCATTCCTTCCACTTGACTAGACCCATAGATCAATTCCCAGACAGGTGTTGAGCTTGACCTGGATCATTCAACCCCCTGGACTGACTGCTGACCAACAACACCCAAATACACTCGTACCCTTGCTGCACCCAGACTGACTGCATAATTCTTGTGGCCAACTTACTCTTCATCCCTTTCACTACTTTTACTGTTCGTTGCTGTGCCAGCACTGCCAACCCCTGTTTATCTCCTTTGTGGTTCTGTGACATAGAGCTACATCTCTTTGTTTAACATTCTTGTTCCATATGGTTTTGCAGTGCACTTTAAAGCTTATCCCTCGGTCATAATCTGCCCTGTACACTAATTGGGCATGAAAGTGGCTAGGATAGCAGTGTGCATGGGCATGCATTGATATGTCGCATGTACTCAGATAAGTGACGGCGCCAGTGACTGTTTGGATCATTTAAAGCCATATCGTAGTAAAAACAGAGCAGTAAGTGCTTATCCCCAGTGTATGAATAAGTCCTATTGTTGCTGTTGAGTTTGTGTTTTTCTTGATTGGGGAGAAAGTGAGGTCTGCAGACGCTGGAGATCAAAGCTGAAACTTTATTGCTGGAACAGCACAGCAGGTCAGGCAGCATCTAGGGAACAGAAGCTTCGACGTTTCGGGCACATGCCCTTCTTCAGGAATGAGCAGAGAGTGTTCAGCAGGAGAAGATAAAAGGTAGGGAGGAGGGACTTGGAGGAGGGGCGTTGGAAATGTGATAGGTGGAAAGAGGTCAAGGTGAGGGTGATAGGTCGAAGTAGGATGGAGGCGGAGAGGTCAAGAAAAAGACTGCAGGTCAG